>NW_027639932.1:0-67000 GCF_949606895.1 Notothenia rossii
GATTTGTTCATTTTGATTGAGAAAAAGTTGTACATTTAGTGAATTCAGAGTGTCTAAGATGCACAAGCAGGCATGTTTGAGTACTCAGGTCCAGTGGCTCACTGCGTTAACGCTCGCCCCTGGATGCGGTTGGTCGCGTGTTCAAATCCATGCTGTGGCATACTTTTTTTCATTTTCACCCTTTTTCTATGGATCTCCAAAAAGTGAACTTTTACATTTTCTGAGTCTGGAGGAATTCAAGGGGAGTTTTCAGGGGAGTGCATTCTCTCTGCCATCTCCTCCCTGTGTGTGCGTTGCTGCATGCAGCAGCTGCGTGTGTGTGTAAACTGCCCCTCCCCCTCGCAAGCAGGCGGGGGAGAGAGAGATCTTTCGTCTCGATTTACACATGCTATGACTCCGGGGGTACTTCCATTCGCTTCGTCTTGATCTGTTGATGTTATTTCATGTCTCGTTTGTCCATTGTGACGGTGGTAAAGCCAGGGAAATGTCCCGGAGATATACTGATAAATCTTTGTAACAGCATTTTCCTGCGATCACAGCTGTTCACAGCTACGAGGCTGGGACTGCTTCTATTCGCTTCGTCTTGATCTGTAGATGTTATTTCATGTCTCATTTGTTCATTTTGATGGAGAAAAAGTTGTACATTTAGTGAATTCAGAGTGTCTAAGCTGTACAAGCAGGCATGTTTGAGTACTCAGGTCCAGTGGCTCACTGCGTTAACGCTCGCCCCTGGATGCGGTTGGTCGCGTGTTCGAATCCATGCTGTGGCATACTTTTTTTCATTTTCACCCTTTTTCTATGGATCTCCAAAAAGTGAACTTTTACATTTTCTGAGTCTGGAGGAATTCAAGGGGAGTTTTCAGGGGAGTGCGTTCTCTCTGCCATCTCCTCCCTGTGTGTGCGTTGCTGCATGCAGCAGCTGCGTGTGTGTGTAAACTGCCCCTCCCCCTCGCAAGCAGGCGGGGGAGAGAGAGATCTTTCGTCTCGATTTACACATGCTATGACTCCGGGGGTACTTCCATTCGCTTCGTCTTGATCTGTTGATGTTATTTCATGTGTCGTTTGTCCATTGTGACGGTGGTAAAGCCAGGGAAATGTCCCGGAGATATACTGAGAAATCTTTGTAACAGCATTTTCCTGCGATCACAGCTGTTCACAGCTACGAGGCTGTGACCGCTTCTATTCGCTTCGTCTTGATCTGTAGATGTTATTTCATGTCTCATTTGTTCATTTTGATGGAGAAAAAGTTGTACATTTAGTGAATTCAGAGTGTCTAAGCTGCACAAGCAGGCATGTTGAGTACTCAGGTCCAGTGGCTCACTGCGTTAACGCTCGCCCCTGGATGCGGTTGGTCGCGTGTTCGAATCCATGCTGTGGCATACTTTTTTTCATTTTCACCCTTTTTCTATGGATCTCCAAAAAGTGAACTTTTACATTTGCTGAGTCTGGAGGAATTCAAGGGGAGTTTTCAGGGGAGTGCGTTCTCTCTGCCATCTCCTCCCTGTGTGTGCGTTGCTGCATGCAACAGCTGCGTGTGTGTGTAAACTGCCCCTCCCCCTCGCAAGCAGGCGGGGGAGAGAGAGATCTTTCGTCTCGATTTACACATGCTATGACTCCGAGGGTACTTCCATTCGCTTCGTCTTGATCTGTTGATGTTATTTCATGTCTCGTTTGTCCATTGTGACGGTGGTAAAGTCAGGGAAAAGTCCCGGAGATATACTGAGAAATCTTTGTAACAGCATTTTCCTGCAATCACAGCTGTTCACAGCTACGAGGCTGGGACCGCTTCGTCTTGATCTGTAGATGTTATTTCATGTCTCATTTGTTCATTTTGATTGAGAAAAAGTTGTACATTTAGTGAATTCAGAGTGTCTAAGATGCACAAGCAGGCATGTTTGAGTACTCAGGTCCAGTGGCTCACTGCGTTAACGCTCGCCCCTGGATGCGGTTGGTCGCGTGTTCGAATCCATGCTGTGGCATACTTTTTTTCATTTTCACCCTTTTTCTATGGATCTCCAAAAAGTGAACTTTTACATTTTCTGAGTCTGGAGGAATTCAAGGGGAGTTTTCAGGGGAGTGCGTTCTCTCTGCCATCTCCTCCCTGTGTGTGCGTTGCTGCATGCAGCAGCTGCGTGTGTGTGTAAACTGCCCCTCCCCCTCGCAAGCAGGCGGGGGAGAGAGAGATCTGTCGTCTCGATTTACACATGCTATGACTCCGGGGGTACTTCCATTCGCTTCGTCTTGATCTGTTGATGTTATTTCATGTCTCGTTTGTCCATTGTGACGGTGGTAAAGCCAGGGAAAAGTCCCGGAGATATACTGAGAAATCTTTGGAACAGCATTTTCCTGCGATCACAGCTGTTCACAGCTACGAGGCTGGGACCGCTTCCATTCGCTTTGTCTTGATCTGTAGATGTTATTTCATGTCTCATTTGTTCATTTTGATGGAGAAAAAGTTGTACATTTAGTGAATTCAGAGTGTCTAAGCTGCACAAGCAGGCATGTTTGAGTACTCAGGTCCAGTGGCTCACTGCGTTAACGCTCGCCCCTGGATGCGGTTGGTCGCGTGTTCGAATCCATGCTGTGGCAAAACAAAATTCATGTTCACCCTTTTTCTATGGATCTCCAAAAAGTGAACTTTTACATTTTCTGAGTCTGGAGGAATTCAAGGGGAGTTTTCAGGGGAGTGCGTTCTCTCTGCCATCTCCTCCCTGTGTGTGCGTTGCTGCATGCAGCAGCTGCGTGTGTGTGTAAACTGCCCCTCCCCCTCGCAAGCAGGCGGGGGAGAGAGAGAGATCTTTCGTCTCGATTTAAACATGCTATGACTCCGGGGGTACTTCCATTCGCTTCGTCTTGATCTGTTGATGTTATTTCATGTCTCGTTTGTCCATTGTGACGGTGGTAAAGCCAGGGAAAAGTCCCGGAGATATACTGAGAAATCTTTGTAAAAGCATTTTCCTGCAATCACAGCTGTTCACAGCTACGAGGCTGGGACCGCTTCGTCTTGATCTGTAGATGTTATTTCATGTCTCATTTGTTCATTTTGATGGAGAAAAAGTTGTACATTTAGTGAATTCAGAGTGTCTAAGCTGTACAAGCAGGCATGTTTGAGTACTCAGGTCCAGTGGCTCACTGCGTTAACGCTCGCCCCTGGATGCGGTTGGTCGCGTGTTCGAATCCATGCTGTGGCATACTTTTTTTCATTTTCACCATTTTTCTATGGATCTCCAAAAAGTGAACTTTTACATTTTCTGAGTCTGGAGGAATTCAAGGGGAGTTTTCAGGGGAGTGCGTTCTCTCTGCCATCTCCTCCCTGTGTGTGCGTTGCTGCATGCAACAGCTGCGTGTGTGTGTAAACTGCCCCTCCCCCTCGCAAGCAGGCGGGGGAGAGAGAGATCTTTCGTCTCGATTTACACATGCTATGACTCCGAAGGTACTTCCATTCGCTTCGTCTTGATCTGTTGATGTTATTTCATGTCTCGTTTGTCCATTGTGACGGTGGTAAAGCCAGGGAAAAGTCCCGGAGATATACTGAGAAATCTTTGGAACAGCATTTTCCTGCGATCACAGCTGTTCACAGCTACGAGGCTGGGACCGCTTCCATTCGCTTTGTCTTGATCTGTAGATGTTATTTCATGTCTCATTTGTTCATTTTGATGGAGAAAAAGTTGTACATTTAGTGAATTCAGAGTGTCTAAGCTGCACAAGCAGGCATGTTTGAGTAATCAGGTCCAGTGGCTCACTGCGTTAACGCTCGCCCCTGGATGCGGTTGGTCGCGTGTTCGAATCCATGCTGTGGCAAAACAAAATTCATGTTCACCCTTTTTCTATGGATCTCCAAAAAGTGAACTTTTACATTTTCTGAGTCTGGAGGAATTCAAGGGGAGTTTTCAGGGGAGTGCGTTCTCTCTGCCATCTCCTCCCTGTGTGTGCGTTGCTGCATGCAACAGCTGCGTGTGTGTGTAAACTGCCCCTCCCCCTCGCAAGCAGGCGGGGGAGAGAGAGATCTTTCGTCTCGATTTACACATGCTATGACTCCGAGGATACTTCCAATCGCTTCGTCTTGATCTGTTGATGTTATTTCATGTCTCGTTTGTCCATTGTGACGGTGGTAAAGCCAGGGAAAAGTCCCGGAGATATACTGAGAAATCTTTGTAACAGCATTTTCCTGCAATCACAGCTGTTCACAGCTACGAGGCTGGGACTGCTTCTATTCGCTTCGTCTTGATCTGTAGATGTTATTTCATGTCTCATTTGTTCATTTTGATTGAGAAAAAGTTGTACATTTAGTGAATTCAGAGTGTCTAAGATGCACAAGCAGGCATGTTTGAGTACTCAGGTCCAGTGGCTCACTGCGTTAACGCTCGCCCCTGGATGCGGTTGGTCGCGTGTTCAAATCCATGCTGTGGCATACTTTTTTTCATTTTCACCCTTTTTCTATGGATCTCCAAAAAGTGAACTTTTACATTTTCTGAGTCTGGAGGAATTCAAGGGGAGTTTTCAGGGGAGTGCATTCTCTCTGCCATCTCCTCCCTGTGTGTGCGTTGCTGCATGCAGCAGCTGCGTGTGTGTGTAAACTGCCCCTCCCCCTCGCAAGCAGGCGGGGGAGAGAGAGATCTTTCGTCTCGATTTACACATGCTATGACTCCGGGGGTACTTCCATTCGCTTCGTCTTGATCTGTTGATGTTATTTCATGTCTCGTTTGTCCATTGTGACGGTGGTAAAGCCAGGGAAATGTCCCGGAGATATACTGATAAATCTTTGTAACAGCATTTTCCTGCGATCACAGCTGTTCACAGCTACGAGGCTGGGACTGCTTCTATTCGCTTCGTCTTGATCTGTAGATGTTATTTCATGTCTCATTTGTTCATTTTGATGGAGAAAAAGTTGTACATTTAGTGAATTCAGAGTGTCTAAGCTGTACAAGCAGGCATGTTTGAGTACTCAGGTCCAGTGGCTCACTGCGTTAACGCTCGCCCCTGGATGCGGTTGGTCGCGTGTTCGAATCCATGCTGTGGCATACTTTTTTTCATTTTCACCCTTTTTCTATGGATCTCCAAAAAGTGAACTTTTACATTTGCTGAGTCTGGAGGAATTCAAGGGGAGTTTTCAGGGGAGTGCGTTCTCTCTGCCATCTCCTCCCTGTGTGTGCGTTGCTGCATGCAACAGCTGCGTGTGTGTGTAAACTGCCCCTCCCCCTCGCAAGCAGGCGGGGGAGAGAGAGATCTTTCGTCTCGATTTACACATGCTATGACTCCGAGGGTACTTCCATTCGCTTCGTCTTGATCTGTTGATGTTATTTCATGTCTCGTTTGTCCATTGTGACGGTGGTAAAGCCAGGGAAAAGTCCCGGAGATATACTGAGAAATCTTTGTAAAAGCATTTTCCTGCAATCACAGCTGTTCACAGCTACGAGGCTGGGACTGCTTCTATTCGCTTCGTCTTGATCTGTAGATGTTATTTCATGTCTCATTTGTTCATTTTGATTGAGAAAAAGTTGTACATTTAGTGAATTCAGAGTGTCTAAGATGCACAAGCAGGCATGTTTGAGTACTCAGGTCCAGTGGCTCACTGCGTTAACGCTCGCCCCTGGATGCGGTTGGTCGCGTGTTCGAATCCATGCTGTGGCATACTTTTTTTCATTTTCACCCTTTTTCTATGGATCTCCAAAAAGTGAACTTTTACATTTTCTGAGTCTGGAGGAATTCAAGGGGAGTTTTCAGGGGAGTGCGTTCTCTCTGCCATCTCCTCCCTGTGTGTGCGTTGCTGCATGCAGCAGCTGCGTGTGTGTGTAAACTGCCCCTCCCCCTCGCAAGCAGGCGGGGGAGAGAGAGATCTTTCGTCTCGATTTACACATGCTATGACTCCGGGGGTACTTCCATTCGCTTCGTCTTGATCTGTTGATGTTATTTCATGTCTCGTTTGTCCATTGTGACGGTGGTAAAGCCAGGGAAATGTCCCGGAGATATACTGAGAAATCTTTGTAACAGCATTTTCCTGCGATCACAGCTGTTCACAGCTACGAGGCTGGGACCGCTTCTATTCGCTTCGTCTTGATCTGTAGATGTTATTTCATGTCTCATTTGTTCATTTTGATGGAGAAAAAGTTGTACATTTAGTGAATTCAGAGTGTCTAAGCTGCACAAGCAGGCATGTTTGAGTACTCAGGTCCAGTGGCTCACTGCGTTAACGCTCGCCCCTGGATGCGGTTGGTCGCGTGTTCGAATCCACGCTGTGGCATACTTTATTTCATTTTCACCCTTTTTCTATGGATCTCCAAAAAGTGAACTTTTACATTTTCTGAGTCTGGAGGAATTCAAGGGGAGTTTTCAGGGGAGTGCGTTCTCTCTGCCATCTCCTCCCTGTGTGTGCGTTGCTGCATGCAGCAGCTGCGTGTGTGTGTAAACTGCCCCTCCCCCTCGCAAGCAGGCGGGGGAGAGAGAGATCTTTCGTCTCGATTTACACATGCTATGACTCCGGGGGTACTTCCATTCGCTTCGTCTTGATCTGTTGATGTTATTTCATGTCTCGTTTGTCCATTGTGACGGTGGTAAAGCCAGGGAAATGTCCCGGAGATATACTGAGAAATCCTTTGTAACAGCATTTTCCTGCGATCACAGCTGTTCACAGCTACGAGGCTGGGACTGCTTCTATTCGCTTCGTCTTGATCTGTAGATGTTATTTCATGTCTCATTTGTTCATTTTGATGGAGAAAAAGTTGTACATTTAGTGAATTCAGAGTGTCTAAGCTGTACAAGCAGGCATGTTTGAGTACTCAGGTCCAGTGGCTCACTGCGTTAACGCTCGCCCCTGGATGCGGTTGGTCGCGTGTTCGAATCCATGCTGTGGCATACTTTTTTTCATTTTCACCCTTTTTCTATGGATCTCCAAAAAGTGAACTTTTACATTTGCTGAGTCTGGAGGAATTCAAGGGGAGTTTTCAGGGGAGTGCGTTCTCTCTGCCATCTCCTCCCTGTGTGTGCGTTGCTGCATGCAACAGCTGCGTGTGTGTGTAAACTGCCCCTCCCCCTCGCAAGCAGGCGGGGGAGAGAGAGATCTTTCGTCTCGATTTACACATGCTATGACTCCGAGGATACTTCCAATCGCTTCGTCTTGATCTGTTGATGTTATTTCATGTCTCGTTTGTCCATTGTGACGGTGGTAAAGCCAGGGAAAAGTCCCGGAGATATACTGAGAAATCTTTGTAACAGCATTTTCCTGCAATCACAGCTGTTCACAGCTACGAGGCTGGGACTGCTTCTATTCGCTTCGTCTTGATCTGTAGATGTTATTTCATGTCTCATTTGTTCATTTTGATTGAGAAAAAGTTGTACATTTAGTGAATTCAGAGTGTCTAAGCTGCACAAGCAGGCATGTTTGAGTACTCAGGTCCAGTGGCTCACTGCGTTAACGCTCGCCCCTGGATGCGGTTGGTCGCGTGTTCGAATCCATGCTGTGGCATACTTTTTTTCATTTTCACCCTTTTTCTATGGATCTCCAAAAAGTGAACTTTTACATTTTCTGAGTCTGGAGGAATTCAAGGGGAGTTTTCAGGGGAGTGCGTTCTCTCTGCCATCTCCTCCCTGTGTGTGCGTTGCTGCATGCAGCAGCTGCGTGTGTGTGTAAACTGCCCCTCCCCCTCGCAAGCAGGCGGGGGAGAGAGAGATCTTTCGTCTCGATTTACACATGCTATGACTCCGGGGGTACTTCCATTCGCTTCGTCTTGATCTGTTGATGTTATTTCATGTCTCGTTTGTCCATTGTGACGGTGGTAAAGCCAGGGAAATGTCCCGGAGATATACTGAGAAATCCTTTGTAACAGCATTTTCCTGCGATCACAGCTGTTCACAGCTACGAGGCTGGGACTGCTTCTATTCGCTTCGTCTTGATCTGTAGATGTTATTTCATGTCTCATTTGTTCATTTTGATGGAGAAAAAGTTGTACATTTAGTGAATTCAGAGTGTCTAAGCTGTACAAGCAGGCATGTTTGAGTACTCAGGTCCAGTGGCTCACTGCGTTAACGCTCGCCCCTGGATGCGGTTGGTCGCGTGTTCGAATCCATGCTGTGGCATACTTTTTTTCATTTTCACCCTTTTTCTATGGATCTCCAAAAAGTGAACTTTTACATTTGCTGAGTCTGGAGGAATTCAAGGGGAGTTTTCAGGGGAGTGCGTTCTCTCTGCCATCTCCTCCCTGTGTGTGCGTTGCTGCATGCAACAGCTGCGTGTGTGTGTAAACTGCCCCTCCCCCTCGCAAGCAGGCGGGGGAGAGAGAGATCTTTCGTCTCGATTTACACATGCTATGACTCCGAGGATACTTCCAATCGCTTCGTCTTGATCTGTTGATGTTATTTCATGTCTCGTTTGTCCATTGTGACGGTGGTAAAGCCAGGGAAAAGTCCCGGAGATATACTGAGAAATCTTTGTAACAGCATTTTCCTGCAATCACAGCTGTTCACAGCTACGAGGCTGGGACTGCTTCTATTCGCTTCGTCTTGATCTGTAGATGTTATTTCATGTCTCATTTGTTCATTTTGATTGAGAAAAAGTTGTACATTTAGTGAATTCAGAGTGTCTAAGATGCACAAGCAGGCATGTTTGAGTACTCAGGTCCAGTGGCTCACTGCGTTAACGCTCGCCCCTGGATGCGGTTGGTCGCGTGTTCGAATCCATGCTGTGGCATACTTTTTTTCATTTTCACCCTTTTTCTATGGATCTCCAAAAAGTGAACTTTTACATTTTCTGAGTCTGGAGGAATTCAAGGGGAGTTTTCAGGGGAGTGCGTTCTCTCTGCCATCTCCTCCCTGTGTGTGCGTTGCTGCATGCAGCAGCTGCGTGTGTGTGTAAACTGCCCCTCCCCCTCGCAAGCAGGCGGGGGAGAGAGAGATCTTTCGTCTCGATTTACACATGCTATGACTCCGGGGGTACTTCCATTCGCTTCGTCTTGATCTGTTGATGTTATTTCATGTCTGGTTTGTCCATTGTGACGGTGGTAAAGCCAGGGAAATGTCCCGGAGATATACTGATAAATCTTTGTAACAGCATTTTCCTGCGATCACAGCTGTTCACAGCTACGAGGCTGGGACCGCTTCTATTCGCTTCGTCTTGATCTGTAGATGTTATTTCATGTCTCATTTGTTCATTTTGATGGAGAAAAAGTTGTACATTTAGTGAATTCAGAGTGTCTAAGCTGCACAAGCAGGCATGTTTGAGTACTCAGGTCCAGTGGCTCACTGCGTTAACGCTCGCCCCTGGATGCGGTTGGTCGCGTGTTCGAATCCATGCTGTGGCATACTTTTTTTCATTTTCACCCTTTTTCTATGGATCTCCAAAAAGTGAACTTTTACATTTTCTGAGTCTGGAGGAATTCAAGGGGAGTTTTCAGGGGAGTGCGTTCTCTCTGCCATCTCCTCCCTGTGTGTGCGTTGCTGCATGCAACAGCTGCGTGTGTGTGTAAACTGCCCCTCCCCCTCGCAAGCAGGCGGGGGAGAGAGAGATCTTTCGTCTCGATTTACACATGCTATGACTCCGAGGGTACTTCCATTCGCTTCGTCTTGATCTGTTGATGTTATTTCATGTCTCGTTTGTCCATTGTGACGGTGGTAAAGCCAGGGAAAAGTCCCGGAGATATACTGAGAAATCTTTGTAACAGCATTTTCCTGCAATCACAGCTGTTCACAGCTACGAGGCTGGGACTGCTTCTATTCGCTTCGTCTTGATCTGTAGATGTTATTTCATGTCTCATTTGTTCATTTTGATTGAGAAAAAGTTGTACATTTAGTGAATTCAGAGTGTCTAAGATGCACAAGCAGGCATGTTTGAGTACTCAGGTCCAGTGGCTCACTGCGTTAACGCTCGCCCCTGGATGCGGTTGGTCGAGTGTTCGAATCCATGCTGTGGCATACTTTTTTTCATTTTCACCCTTTTTCTATGGATCTCCAAAAAGTGAACTTTTACATTTTCTGAGTCTGGAGGAATTCAAGGGGAGTTTTCAGGGGAGTGCGTTCTCTCTGCCATCTCCTCCCTGTGTGTGCATTGCTGCATGCAGCAGCTGCGTGTGTGTGTAAACTGCCCCTCCCCCTCGCAAGCAGGCGGGGGAGAGAGATATCTGTCGTCTCGATTTACACATGCTATGACTCCGGGGGTACTTCCATTCGCTTCGTCTTGATCTGTTGATGTTATTTCATGTCTCGTTTGTCCATTTGGACGGTGGTAAAGCCAGGGAAATATCCCGGAGATATACTGAGAAATCTTTATAACAGCATTTTCCTGCGATCACAGCTGTTCACAGCTACGAGGCTGGGACCGCTTCCATTCGCTTCGTCTTGATCTGTAGATGTTATTTAATGTCTCATTTGTTCATTTTGATGGAGAAAAAGTTGTACATTTAGTGAATTCAGAGTGTCTAAGCTGCACAAGCAGGCATGTTTGAGTACTCAGGTCCAGTGGCTCACTGCGTTAACGCTCGCCCCTGGATGCGGTTGGTCGCGTGTTCGAATCCATGCTGTGGCATACTTTTTTTCATTTTCACCCTTTTTCTATGGATCTCCAAAAAGTTAACTTTTACATTTTCTGAGTCTGGAGGAATTCAAGGGGAGTTTTCAGGGGAGTGCGTTCTCTCTGCCATCTCCTCCCTGTGTGTGCTTTGCTGCATGCAGCAGCTGCGTGTGTGTGTAAACTGCCCCTCCCCCTCGCAAGCAGGCGGGGGAGAGAGAGATCTTTCGTCTCGATTTACACATGCTATGACTCCGGGGGTACTTCCATTCGCTTCGTCTTGATCTGTTGATGTTATTTCATGTCTCGTTTGTCCATTGTGACGGTGGTAAAGCCAGGGAAAAGTCCCGGAGATATACTGAGAAATCTTTGGAACAGCATTTTCCTGCGATCACAGCTGTTCACAGCTACGAGGCTGGGACCGCTTCCATTCGCTTTGTCTTGATCTGTAGATGTTATTTCATGTCTCATTTGTTCATTTTGATGGAGAAAAAGTTGTACATTTAGTGAATTCAGAGTGTCTAAGCTGCACAAGCAGGCATGTTTGAGTACTCAGGTCCAGTGGCTCACTGCGTTAACGCTCGCCCCTGGATGCGGTTGGTCGCGTGTTCGAATCCATGCTGTGGCAAAACAAAATTCATGTTCACCCTTTTTCTATGGATCTCCAAAAAGTGAACTTTTACATTTTCTGAGTCTGGAGGAATTCAAGGGGAGTTTTCAGGGGAGTGCGTTCTCTCTGCCATCTCCTCCCTGTGTGTGCGTTGCTGCATGCAGCAGCTGCGTGTGTGTGTAAACTGCCCCTCCCCCTCGCAAGCAGGCGGGGGAGAGAGAGATCTGTCGTCTCGATTTACACATGCTATGACTCCGGGGGTACTTCCATTCGCTTCGTCTTGATCTGTTGATGTTATTTCATGTCTCGTTTGTCCATTGTGACGGTGGTAAAGCCAGGGAAAAGTCCCGGAGATAAACTGAGAAATCTTTGGAACAGCATTTTCCTGCGATCACAGCTGTTCACAGCTACGAGGCTGGGACCGCTTCCATTCGCTTTGTCTTGATCTGTAGATGTTATTTCATGTCTCATTTGTTCATTTTGATGGAGAAAAAGTTGTACATTTAGTGAATTCAGAGTGTCTAAGCTGCACAAGCAGGCATGTTTGAGTACTCAGGTCCAGTGGCTCACTGCGTTAACGCTCGCCCCTGGATGCGGTTGGTCGCGTGTTCGAATCCATGCTGTGGCAAAACAAAATTCATGTTCACCCTTTTTCTATGGATCTCCAAAAAGTGAACTTTTACATTTTCTGAGTCTGGAGGAATTCAAGGGGAGTTTTCAGGGGAGTGCGTTCTCTCTGCCATCTCCTCCCTGTGTGTGCGTTGCTGCATGCAGCAGCTGCGTGTGTGTGTAAACTGCCCCTCCCCCTCGCAAGCAGGCGGGGGAGAGAGAGATCTTTCGTCTCGATTTACACATGCTATGACTCCGGGGGTACTTCCATTCGCTTCGTCTTGATCTGTTGATGTTATTTCATGTCTCGTTTGTCCATTGTGACGGTGGTAAAGCCATGGAAAAGTCCCGGAGATATACTGAGAAATCTTTGTAACAGCATTTTCCTGCAATCACAGCTGTTCACAGCTACGAGGCTGGGACCGCTTCGTCTTGATCTGTAGATGTTATTTCATGTCTCATTTGTTCATTTTGATTGAGAAAAAGTTGTACATTTAGTGAATTCAGAGTGTCTAAGATGCACAAGCAGGCATGTTTGAGTACTCAGGTCCAGTGGCTCACTGCGTTAACGCTCGCCCCTGGATGCGGTTGGTCGCGTGTTCGAATCCATGCTGTGGCATACTTTTTTTCATTTTCACCCTTTTTCTATGGATCTCCAAAAAGTGAACTTTTACATTTTCTGAGTCTGGAGGAATTCAAGGGGAGTTTTCAGGGGAGTGCGTTCTCTCTGCCATCTCCTCCCTGTGTGTGCGTTGCTGCATGCAGCAGCTGCGTGTGTGTGTAAACTGCCCCTCCCCCTCGCAAGCAGGCGGGGGAGAGAGAGATCTGTCGTCTCGATTTACACATGCTATGACTCCGGGGGTACTTCCATTCGCTTCGTCTTGATCTGTTGATGTTATTTCATGTCTCGTTTGTCCATTGTGACGGTGGTAAAGCCAGGGAAAAGTCCCGGAGATATACTGAGAAATCTTTGGAACAGCATTTTCCTGCGATCACAGCTGTTCACAGCTACGAGGCTGGGACCGCTTCCATTCGCTTTGTCTTGATCTGTAGATGTTATTTCATGTCTCATTTGTTCATTTTGATGGAGAAAAAGTTGTACATTTAGTGAATTCAGAGTGTCTAAGCTGCACAAGCAGGCATGTTTGAGTACTCAGGTCCAGTGGCTCACTGCGTTAACGCTCGCCCCTGGATGCGGTTGGTCGCGTGTTCGAATCCATGCTGTGGCAAAACAAAATTCATGTTCACCCTTTTTCTATGGATCTCCAAAAAGTGAACTTTTACATTTTCTGAGTCTGGAGGAATTCAAGGGGAGTTTTCAGGGGAGTGCGTTCTCTCTGCCATCTCCTCCCTGTGTGTGCGTTGCTGCATGCAGCAAGTGCGTGTGTGTGTAAACTGCCCCTCCCCCTCGCAAGCAGGCGGGGGAGAGAGAGATCTTTCGTCTCGATTTAAACATGCTATGACTCCGGGGGTACTTCCATTCGCTTCGTCTTGATCTGTTGATGTTATTTCATGTCTCGTTTGTCCATTGTGACGGTGGTAAAGCCAGGGAAAAGTCCCGGAGATATACTGAGAAATCTTTGTAACAGCATTTTCCTGCAATCACAGCTGTTCACAGCTACGAGGCTGGGACTGCTTCTATTCGCTTCGTCTTGATCTGTAGATGTTATTTCATGTCTGATTTGTTCATTTTGATTGAGAAAAAGTTGTACATTTAGTGAATTCAGAGTGTCTAAGATGCACAAGCAGGCATGTTTGAGTACTCAGGTCCAGTGGCTCACTGCGTTAACGCTCGCCCCTGGATGCGGTTGGTCGCGTGTTCAAATCCATGCTGTGGCATACTTTTTTTCATTTTCACCCTTTTTCTATGGATCTCCAAAAAGTGAACTTTTACATTTTCTGAGTCTGGAGGAATTCAAGGGGAGTTTTCAGGGGAGTGCATTCTCTCTGCCATCTCCTCCCTGTGTGTGCGTTGCTGCATGCAGCAGCTGCGTGTGTGTGTAAACTGCCCCTCCCCCTCGCAAGCAGGCGGGGGAGAGAGAGATCTTTCGTCTCGATTTACACATGCTATGACTCCGGGGGTACTTCCATTCGCTTCGTCTTGATCTGTTGATGTTATTTCATGTCTCGTTTGTCCATTGTGACGGTGGTAAAGCCAGGGAAATGTCACGGAGATATACTGATAAATCTTTGTAACAGCATTTTCCTGCGATCACAGCTGTTCACAGCTACGAGGCTGGGACTGCTTCTATTCGCTTCGTCTTGATCTGTAGATGTTATTTCATGTCTCATTTGTTCATTTTGATGGAGAAAAAGTTGTACATTTAGTGAATTCAGAGTGTCTAAGCTGTACAAGCAGGCATGTTTGAGTACTCAGGTCCAGTGGCTCACTGCGTTAACGCTCGCCCCTGGATGCGGTTGGTCGCGTGTTCGAATCCATGCTGTGGCATACTTTTTTTCATTTTCACCCTTTTTCTATGGATCTCCAAAAAGTGAACTTTTACATTTTCTGAGTCTGGAGGAATTCAAGGGGAGTTTTCAGGGGAGTGCGTTCTCTCTGCCATCTCCTCCCTGTGTGTGCGTTGCTGCATGCAGCAGCTGCGTGTGTGTGTAAACTGCCCCTCCCCCTCGCAAGCAGGCGGGGGAGAGAGAGATCTTTCGTCTCGATTTACACATGCTATGACTCCGGGGGTACTTCCATTCGCTTCGTCTTGATCTGTTGATGTTATTTCATGTGTCGTTTGTCCATTGTGACGGTGGTAAAGCCAGGGAAATGTCCCGGAGATATACTGAGAAATCTTTGTAACAGCATTTTCCTGCGATCACAGCTGTTCACAGCTACGAGGCTGTGACCGCTTCTATTCGCTTCGTCTTGATCTGTAGATGTTATTTCATGTCTCATTTGTTCATTTTGATGGAGAAAAAGTTGTACATTTAGTGAATTCAGAGTGTCTAAGCTGCACAAGCAGGCATGTTGAGTACTCAGGTCCAGTGGCTCACTGCGTTAACGCTCGCCCCTGGATGCGGTTGGTCGCGTGTTCGAATCCATGCTGTGGCATACTTTTTTTCATTTTCACCCTTTTTCTATGGATCTCCAAAAAGTGAACTTTTACATTTGCTGAGTCTGGAGGAATTCAAGGGGAGTTTTCAGGGGAGTGCGTTCTCTCTGCCATCTCCTCCCTGTGTGTGCGTTGCTGCATGCAACAGCTGCGTGTGTGTGTAAACTGCCCCTCCCCCTCGCAAGCAGGCGGGGGAGAGAGAGATCTTTCGTCTCGATTTACACATGCTATGACTCCGAGGGTACTTCCATTCGCTTCGTCTTGATCTGTTGATGTTATTTCATGTCTCGTTTGTCCATTGTGACGGTGGTAAAGTCAGGGAAAAGTCCCGGAGATATACTGAGAAATCTTTGTAACAGCATTTTCCTGCAATCACAGCTGTTCACAGCTACGAGGCTGGGACCGCTTCGTCTTGATCTGTAGATGTTATTTCATGTCTCATTTGTTCATTTTGATTGAGAAAAAGTTGTACATTTAGTGAATTCAGAGTGTCTAAGATGCACAAGCAGGCATGTTTGAGTACTCAGGTCCAGTGGCTCACTGCGTTAACGCTCGCCCCTGGATGCGGTTGGTCGCGTGTTCGAATCCATGCTGTGGCATACTTTTTTTCATTTTCACCCTTTTTCTATGGATCTCCAAAAAGTGAACTTTTACATTTTCTGAGTCTGGAGGAATTCAAGGGGAGTTTTCAGGGGAGTGCGTTCTCTCTGCCATCTCCTCCCTGTGTGTGCGTTGCTGCATGCAGCAGCTGCGTGTGTGTGTAAACTGCCCCTCCCCCTCGCAAGCAGGCGGGGGAGAGAGAGATCTGTCGTCTCGATTTACACATGCTATGACTCCGGGGGTACTTCCATTCGCTTCGTCTTGATCTGTTGATGTTATTTCATGTCTCGTTTGTCCATTGTGACGGTGGTAAAGCCAGGGAAAAGTCCCGGAGATATACTGAGAAATCTTTGGAACAGCATTTTCCTGCGATCACAGCTGTTCACAGCTACGAGGCTGGGACCGCTTCCATTCGCTTTGTCTTGATCTGTAGATGTTATTTCATGTCTCATTTGTTCATTTTGATGGAGAAAAAGTTGTACATTTAGTGAATTCAGAGTGTCTAAGCTGCACAAGCAGGCATGTTTGAGTACTCAGGTCCAGTGGCTCACTGCGTTAACGCTCGCCCCTGGATGCGGTTGGTCGCGTGTTCGAATCCATGCTGTGGCAAAACAAAATTCATGTTCACCCTTTTTCTATGGATCTCCAAAAAGTGAACTTTTACATTTTCTGAGTCTGGAGGAATTCAAGGGGAGTTTTCAGGGGAGTGCGTTCTCTCTGCCATCTCCTCCCTGTGTGTGCGTTGCTGCATGCAGCAGCTGCGTGTGTGTGTAAACTGCCCCTCCCCCTCGCAAGCAGGCAGGGGAGAGAGAGAGATCTTTCGTCTCGATTTAAACATGCTATGACTCCGGGGGTACTTCCATTCGCTTCGTCTTGATCTGTTGATGTTATTTCATGTCTCGTTTGTCCATTGTGACGGTGGTAAAGCCAGGGAAAAGTCCCGGAGATATACTGAGAAATCTTTGTAAAAGCATTTTCCTGCAATCACAGCTGTTCACAGCTACGAGGCTGGGACCGCTTCGTCTTGATCTGTAGATGTTATTTCATGTCTCATTTGTTCATTTTGATGGAGAAAAAGTTGTACATTTAGTGAATTCAGAGTGTCTAAGCTGTACAAGCAGGCATGTTTGAGTACTCAGGTCCAGTGGCTCACTGCGTTAACGCTCGCCCCTGGATGCGGTTGGTCGCGTGTTCGAATCCATGCTGTGGCATACTTTTTTTCATTTTCACCATTTTTCTATGGATCTCCAAAAAGTGAACTTTTACATTTTCTGAGTCTGGAGGAATTCAAGGGGAGTTTTCAGGGGAGTGCGTTCTCTCTGCCATCTCCTCCCTGTGTGTGCGTTGCTGCATGCAACAGCTGCGTGTGTGTGTAAACTGCCCCTCCCCCTCGCAAGCAGGCGGGGGAGAGAGAGATCTTTCGTCTCGATTTACACATGCTATGACTCCGAAGGTACTTCCATTCGCTTCGTCTTGATCTGTTGATGTTATTTCATGTCTCGTTTGTCCATTGTGACGGTGGTAAAGCCAGGGAAAAGTCCCGGAGATATACTGAGAAATCTTTGGAACAGCATTTTCCTGCGATCACAGCTGTTCACAGCTACGAGGCTGGGACCGCTTCCATTCGCTTTGTCTTGATCTGTAGATGTTATTTCATGTCTCATTTGTTCATTTTGATGGAGAAAAAGTTGTACATTTAGTGAATTCAGAGTGTCTAAGCTGCACAAGCAGGCATGTTTGAGTAATCAGGTCCAGTGGCTCACTGCGTTAACGCTCGCCCCTGGATGCGGTTGGTCGCGTGTTCGAATCCATGCTGTGGCAAAACAAAATTCATGTTCACCCTTTTTCTATGGATCTCCAAAAAGTGAACTTTTACATTTTCTGAGTCTGGAGGAATTCAAGGGGAGTTTTCAGGGGAGTGCGTTCTCTCTGCCATCTCCTCCCTGTGTGTGCGTTGCTGCATGCAGCAGCTGCGTGTGTGTGTAAACTGCCCCTCCCCCTCGCAAGCAGGCGGGGGAGAGAGAGATCTTTCGTCTCGATTTAAACATGCTATGACTCCGGGGGTACTTCCATTCGCTTCGTCTTGATCTGTTGATGTTATTTCATGTCTCGTTTGTCCATTGTGACGGTGGTAAAGCCAGGGAAAAGTCCCGGAGATATACTGAGAAATCTTTGTAAAAGCATTTTCCTGCAATCACAGCTGTTCACAGCTACGAGGCTGGGACCGCTTCGTCTTGATCTGTAGATGTTATTTCATGTCTCATTTGTTCATTTTGATGGAGAAAAAGTTGTACATTTAGTGAATTCAGAGTGTCTAAGCTGTACAAGCAGGCATGTTTGAGTACTCAGGTCCAGTGGCTCACTGCGTTAACGCTCGCCCCTGGATGCGGTTGGTCGCGTGTTCGAATCCATGCTTTGGCATACTTTTTTTCATTTTCACCATTTTTCTATGGATCTCCAAAAAGTGAACTTTTACATTTTCTGAGTCTGGAGGAATTCAAGGGGAGTTTTCAGGGGAGTGCGTTCTCTCTGCCATCTCCTCCCTGTGTGTGCGTTGCTGCATGCAACAGCTGCGTGTGTGTGTAAACTGCCCCTCCCCCTCGCAAGCAGGCGGGGGAGAGAGAGATCTTTCGTCTCGATTTACACATGCTATGACTCCGAAGGTACTTCCATTCGCTTCGTCTTGATCTGTTGATGTTATTTCATGTCTCGTTTGTCCATTGTGACGGTGGTAAAGCCAGGGAAAAGTCCCGGAGATATACTGAGAAATCTTTGTAACAGCATTTTCCTGCAATCACAGCTGTTCACAGCTACGAGGCTGGGACTGCTTCTATTCGCTTCGTCTTGATCTGTAGATGTTATTTCATGTCTGATTTGTTCATTTTGATTGAGAAAAAGTTGTACATTTAGTGAATTCAGAGTGTCTAAGATGCACAAGCAGGCATGTTTGAGTACTCAGGTCCAGTGGCTCACTGCGTTAACGCTCGCCCCTGGATGCGGTAGGTCGCGTGTTCGAATCCATGCTGTGGCATACTTTTTTTCATTTTCACCCTTTTTCTATGGATCTCCAAAAAGTGAACTTTTACATTTGCTGAGTCTGGAGGAATTCAAGGGGAGTTTTCAGGGGAGTGCGTTCTCTCTGCCATCTCCTCCCTGTGTGTGCGTTGCTGCATGCAACAGCTGCGTGTGTGTGTAAACTGCCCCTCCCCCTCGCAAGCAGGCGGGGGAGAGAGAGATCTTTCGTCTCGATTTACACATGCTATGACTCCGGGGGTACTTCCATTCGCTTCGTCTTGATCTGTTGATGTTATTTCATGTCTCGTTTGTCCATTGTGACGGTGGTAAAGCCAGGGAAATGTCCCGGAGATATACTGAGAAATCTTTGTAACAGCATTTTCCTGCGATCACAGCTGTTCACAGCTACGAGGCTGGGACCGCTTCTATTCGCTTCGTCTTGATCTGTAGATGTTATTTCATGTCTCATTTGTTCATTTTGATGGAGAAAAAGTTGTACATTTAGTGAATTCAGAGTGTCTAAGCTGCACAAGCAGGCATGTTTGAGTACTCAGGTCCAGTGGCTCACTGCGTTAACGCTCGCCCCTGGATGCGGTTGGTCGCGTGTTCGAATCCATGCTGTGGCATACTTTTTTTCATTTTCACCCTTTTTCTATGGATCTCCAAAAAGTGAACTTTTACATTTTCTGAGTCTGGAGGAATTCAATGGGAGTTTTCAGGGGAGTGCGTTCTCTCTGCCATCTCCTCCCTGTGTGTGCGTTGCTGCATGCAGCAGCTGCGTGTGTGTGTAAACTGCCCCTCCCCCTCGCAAGCAGGCGGGGGAGAGAGAGATCTTTCGTCTCGATTTACACATGCTATGACTCCGGGGGTACTTCCATTCGCTTCGTCTTGATCTGTTGATGTTATTTCATGTCTCGTTTGTCCATTGTGACGGTGGTAAAGCCAGGGAAATGTCCCGGAGATATACTGAGAAATCTTTGTAACAGCATTTTCCTGCGATCACAGCTGTTCACAGCTACGAGGCTGGGACTGCTTCTATTCGCTTCGTCTTGATCTGTAGATGTTATTTCATGTCTCATTTGTTCATTTTGATGGAGAAAAAGTTGTACATTTAGTGAATTCAGAGTGTCTAAGCTGTACAAGCAGGCATGTTTGAGTACTCAGGTCCAGTGGCTCACTGCGTTAACGCTCGCCCCTGGATGCGGTTGGTCGCGTGTTCGAATCCATGCTGTGGCATACTTTTTTTCATTTTCACCCTTTTTCTATGGATCTCCAAAAAGTGAACTTTTACATTTGCTGAGTCTGGAGGAATTCAAGGGGAGTTTTCAGGGGAGTGCGTTCTCTCTGCCATCTCCTCCCTGTGTGTGCGTTGCTGCATGCAACAGCTGCGTGTGTGTGTAAACTGCCCCTCCCCCTCGCAAGCAGGCGGGGGAGAGAGAGATCTTTCGTCTCGATTTACACATGCTATGACTCTGAGGGTACTTCCATTCGCTTCGTCTTGATCTGTTGATGTTATTTCATGTCTCGTTTGTCCATTGTGACGGTGGTAAAGCCAGGGTAATGTCCCGGAGATATACTGAGAAATCTTTGTAACAGCATTTTCCTGCGATCACAGCTGTTCACAGCTACGAGGCTGGGACCGCTTCTATTCGCTTCGTCTTGATCTGTAGATGTTATTTCATGTCTCATTTGTTCATTTTGATGGAGAAAAAGTTGTACATTTAGTGAATTCAGAGTGTCTAAGCTGCACAAGCAGGCATGTTTGAGTACTCAGGTCCAGTGGCTCACTGCGTTAACGCTCGCCCCTGGATGCGGTTGGTCGCGTGTTCGAATCCATGCTGTGGCATACTTTTTTTCATTTTCACCCTTTTTCTATGGATCTCCAAAAAGTGAACTTTTACATTTTCTGAGTCTGGAGGAATTCAAGGGGAGTTTTCAGGGGAGTGCGTTCTCTCTGCCATCTCCTCCCTGTGTGTGCGTTGCTGCATGCAGCAGCTGCGTGTGTGTGTAAACTGCCCCTCCCCCTCGCAAGCAGGCGGGGGAGAGAGATATCTGTCGTCTCGATTTACACATGCTATGACTCCGGGGGTACTTCCATTCGCTTCGTCTTGATCTGTTGATGTTATTTAATGTCTCGTTTGTCCATTGTGACGGTGGTAAAGCCAGGGAAATGTCCCGGAGATATACTGAGAAATCTTTGTCACAGCATTTTCCTGCGATCACAGCTGTTCACAGCTACGAGGCTGGGACCGCTTCTATTCGCTTCGTCTTGATCTGTAGATGTTATTTCATGTCTCATTTGTTCATTTTGATGGAGAAAAAGTTGTACATTTAGTGAATTCAGAGTGTCTAAGCTGCACAAGCAGGCATGTTTGAGTACTCAGGTCCAGTGGCTCACTGCGTTAACGCTCGCCCCTGGATGCGGTTGGTCGCGTGTTCGAATCCATGCTGTGGCATACTTTTTTTCATTTTCACCCTTTTTCTATGGATCTCCAAAAAGTGAACTTTTACATTTTCTGAGTCTGGAGGAATTCAAGGGGAGTTTTCAGGGGAGTGCGTTCTCTCTGCCATCTCCTCCCTGTGTGTGCGTTGCTGCATGCAGCAGCTGCGTGTGTGTGTAAACTGCCCCTCCCCCTCGCAAGCAGGCGGGGGAGAGAGAGATCTTTCGTCTCGATTTACACATGCTATGACTCCGGGGGTACTTCCATTCGCTTCGTCTTGATCTGTTGATGTTATTTCATGTCTCGTTTGTCCATTGTGACGGTGGTAAAGCTAGGGAAATGTCCCGGAGATATACTGAGAAATCTTTGTAACAGCATTTTCCTGCGATCACAGCTGTTCACAGCTACGAGGCTGGGACCGCTTCTATTCGCTTCGTCTTGATCTGTAGATGTTATTTCATGTCTCATTTGTTCATTTTGATGGAGAAAAAGTTGTACATTTAGTGAATTCAGAGTGTCTAAGCTGCACAAGCAGGCATGTTTGAGTACTCAGGTCCAGTGGCTCACTGCGTTAACGCTCGCCCCTGGATGCGGTTGGTCGCGTGTTCGAATCCATGCTGTGGCATACTTTTTTTCATTTTCACCCTTTTTCTATGGATCTCCAAAAAGTGAACTTTTACATTTTCTGAGTCTGGAGGAATTCAAGGGGAGTTTTCAGGGGAGTGCGTTCTCTCTGCCATCTCCTCCCTGTGTGTGCGTTGCTGCATGCAGCAGCTGCGTGTGTGTGTAAACTGCCCCTCCCCCTCGCAAGCAGGCGGGGGAGAGAGAGATCTTTCGTCTCGATTTACACATGCTATGACTCCGGGGGTACTTCCATTCGCTTCGTCTTGATCTGTTGATGTTATTTCATGTCTCGTTTGTCCATTGTGACGGTGGTAAAGCCAGGGAAATGTCCCGGAGATATACTGAGAAATCTTTGTAACAGCATTTTCCTGCGATCACAGCTGTTCACAGCTACGAGGCTGGGACTGCTTCTATTCGCTTCGTCTTGATCTGTAGATGTTATTTCATGTCTCATTTGTTCATTTTGATGGAGAAAAAGTTGTACATTTAGTGAATTCAGAGTGTCTAAGCTGTACAAGCAGGCATGTTTGAGTACTCAGGTCCAGTGGCTCACTGCGTTAACGCTCGCCCCTGGATGCGGTTGGTCGCGTGTTCGAATCCATGCTGTGGCATACTTTTTTTCATTTTCACCCTTTTTCTATGGATCTCCAAAAAGTGAACTTTTACATTTGCTGAGTCTGGAGGAATTCAAGGGGAGTTTTCAGGGGAGTGCGTTCTCTCTGCCATCTCCTCCCTGTGTGTGCGTTGCTGCATGCAACAGCTGCGTGTGTGTGTAAACTGCCCCTCCCCCTCGCAAGCAGGCGGGGGAGAGACGGATCTTTCGTCTCGATTTACACATGCTATGACTCCGAGGGTACTTCCATTCGCTTCGTCTTGATCTGTTGATGTTATTTCATGTCTCGTTTGTCCATTGTGACGGTGGTAAAGCCAGGGAAATGTCCCGGAGATATACTGAGAAATCTTTGTAACAGCATTTTCCTGCGATCACAGCTGTTCACAGCTACGAGGCTGGGACCGCTTCTATTCGCTTCGTCTTGATCTGTAGATGTTATTTCATGTCTCATTTGTTCATTTTGATGGAGAACAAGTTGTACATTTAGTGAATTCAGAGTGTCTAAGCTGCACAAGCAGGCATGTTTGAGTACTCAGGTCCAGTGGCTCACTGCGTTAACGCTCGCCCCTGGATGCGGTTGGTCGCGTGTTCGAATCCATGCTGTGGCATACTTTTTTTCATTTTCACCCTTTTTCTATGGATCTCCAAAAAGTGAACTTTTACATTTTCTGAGTCTGGAGGAATTCAAGGGGAGTTTTCAGGGGAGTGCGTTCTCTCTGCCATCTCCTCCCTGTGTGTGCGTTGCTGCATGCAGCAGCTGCGTGTGTGTGTAAACTGCCCCTCCCCCTCGCAAGCAGGCGGGGGAGAGAGATATCTGTCGTCTCGATTTACACATGCTATGACTCCGGGGGTACTTCCATTCGCTTCGTCTTGATCTGCTGATGTTATTTCATGTCTCGTTTGTCCATTTGGACGGTGGTAAAGCCAGGGAAATATCCCGGAGATATACTGAGAAATCTTTATAACAGCATTTTCCTGCGATCACAGCTGTTCACAGCTACGAGGCTGGGACCGCTTCCATTCGCTTCGTCTTGATCTGTAGATGTTATTTCATATCTCATTTGTTCATTTTGATGGAGAAAAAGTTGTACATTTAGTGAATTCAGAGTGTCTAAGCTGCACAAGCAGGCATGTTTGAGTACTCAGGTCCAGTGGCTCACTGCGTTAACGCTCGCCCCTGGATGCCGTTGGTCGCGTGTTCGAATCCATGCTGTGGCATACTTTTTTTCATTTTCACCCTTTTTCTATGGATCTCCAAAAAGTGAACTTTTACATTTTCTGAGTCTTGAGGAATTCAAGGGGAGTTTTCAGGGGAGTGCGTACTCTCTGCCATCTCCTCCCTGTGTGTGCGTTGCTGCATGCGGCAGCTGCTTGTGTGTGTAAACTGCCCCTCCCCCTCGCAAGCAGGCGGGGGAGAGAGAGATCTGTCGTCTCGATTTATACATGCTATGACTCCGGGGGTACTTCCATTCGCTTCGTCTTGATCTGTTGATGTTATTTCATGTCTTGTTTGTCCATTGTGACGGTGGTAAAGCCAGTGAAAAGTCCCGGAGATATACTGAGAAATCTTTATAACAGCATTTTCCTGCGATCACAGCTGTTCACAGCTACGAGGCTGGGACCGCTTCCATTCGCTTCGTCTTGATCTGTAGATGTTATTTCATGTCTCATTTGTTCATTTTGATGGAGAAAAAGTTGTACATTTAGTGAATTCAGAGTGTCTAAGCTGCACAAGCAGGCATGTTTGAGTACTCAGGTCCAGTGGCTCACTGCGTTAACGCTCGCCCCTGGATGCGGTTGGGCGTGTGTTCGAATCCATGCTGTGGCAAAACAAAATTCATGTTCACCCTTTTTCTATGGATCTCCAAAAAGTGAACTTTTACATTTTCTGAGTCTGGAGGAATTCAAGGGGAGTTTTCAGGGGAGTGCGTTCTCTCTGCCATCTCCTCCCTGTGTGTACTCAGGTCCAGTGGCTCACTGCGTTAACGCTCGCCCCTGGATGCGGTTGGTCGTGTGTTCGAATCCATGCTGTGGCAAAAAAAAAATCATTTTCACCCTTTTTCTATTGATCTCCAAAAAGTGAACTTTTACATTTTCTGAGTCTGGAGGAATTCAAGGGGAGTTTTCAGGGGAGTGCGTTCTCTCTGTCATCTCCTCCCTGTGTGTGCGTTGCTGCATGCAGCAGCTGCGTGTGTGTGTAAACTGCCCCTCCCCCTCGCAAGCAGGCGGGGGAGAGAGAGATCTTTCGTCTCGATTTACACATGCTATGACTCCGGGGGTACTTCCATTCGCTTCGTCTTGATCTGTTGATGTTATTTAATGTCTCGTTTGTCCATTTGGACGGTGGTAAAGCCAGGGAAATATCCCGGAGATATACTGATAAATCTTTATAACAGCATTTTCCTGCGATCACAGCTGTTCACAGCTACGAGGCTGGGACCGCCTCCATTCGCTTCGTCTTGATCTGTAGATGTTATTTCATGTCTCATTTGTTCATTTTGATGGAGAAAAAGTTGTACATTTAGTGAATTCAGAGTGTCTAAGCTGCACAAGCAGGCATGTTTGAGTACTCAGGTCCAGTGGCTCACTGCGTTAACGCTCGCCCCTGGATGCGGTTGGTCGCGTGTTCGAATCCATGCTGTGGCACACTTTTTTTCATTTTCACCCTTTTTCTATGGATCTCCAAAAAGTGAACTTTTACATTTTCTGAGTCTTGAGGAATTCAAGGGGAGTTTTCAGGGGAGTGCGTTCTCTCTGCCATCTCCTCCCTGTGTGTGCGTTGCTGCATGCAGCAGCTGCGTGTGTGTGTAAACTGCCCCTTCCCCTCGCAAGCAGGCGGGGGAGTGAGAGATCTTTCGTCTCGATGTACACATGCTATGACTCCGGGGGTACTTCCATTCGCTTCGTCTTGATCTGTTGATGTTATTTCATGTCTCGTTTGTCCATTGTGACGGTGGTAAAGCCAGGGAAAAGTCCCGGAGATATACTGAGAAATCTTTGGAACAGCATTTTCCTGCGATCACAGCTGTTCACAGCTACGAGGCTGGGACCGCTTCCATTCGCTTCGTCTTGATCTGTAGATGTTATTTCATGTCTCATTTGTTCATTTTGATGGAGAAAAAGTTGTACATTTAGTGAATTCAGAGTGTCTAAGCTGTACAAGCAGGCATGTTTGAGTACTCAGGTCCAGTGGCTCACTGCGTTAACGCTCGCCCCTGGATGCGGTTGGTCGCGTGTTCGAATCCATGCTGTGGCATACTTTTTTTCATTTTCACCCTTTTTCTATGGATCTCCAAAAAGTGAACTTTTACATTTGCTGAGTCTGGAGGAATTCAAGGGGAGTTTTCAGGGGAGTGCGTTCTCTCTGCCATCTCCTCCCTGTGTGTGCGTTGCTGCATGCAACAGCTGCGTGTGTGTGTAAACTGCCCCTCCCCCTCGCAAGCAGGCGGGGGAGAGACGGATCTTTCGTCTCGATTTACACATGCTATGACTCCGAGGGTACTTCCATTCGCTTCGTCTTGATCTGTTGATGTTATTTCATGTCTCGTTTGTCCATTGTGACGGTGGTAAAGCCAGGGAAATGTCCCGGAGATATACTGAGAAATCTTTGTAACAGCATTTTCCTGCGATCACAGCTGTTCACAGCTACGAGGCTGGGACCGCTTCTATTCGCTTCGTCTTGATCTGTAGATGTTATTTCATGTCTCATTTGTTCATTTTGATGGAGAACAAGTTGTACATTTAGTGAATTCAGAGTGTCTAAGCTGCACAAGCAGGCATGTTTGAGTACTCAGGTCCAGTGGCTCACTGCGTTAACGCTCGCCCCTGGATGCGGTTGGTCGCGTGTTCGAATCCATGCTGTGGCATACTTTTTTTCATTTTCACCCTTTTTCTATGGATCTCCAAAAAGTGAACTTTTACATTTTCTGAGTCTGGAGGAATTCAAGGGGAGTTTTCAGGGGAGTGCGTTCTCTCTGCCATCTCCTCCCTGTGTGTGCGTTGCTGCATGCAGCAGCTGCGTGTGTGTGTAAACTGCCCCTCCCCCTCGCAAGCAGGCGGGGGAGAGAGATATCTGTCGTCTCGATTTACACATGCTATGACTCCGGGGGTACTTCCATTCGCTTCGTCTTGATCTGCTGATGTTATTTCATGTCTCGTTTGTCCATTTGGACGGTGGTAAAGCCAGGGAAATATCCCGGAGATATACTGAGAAATCTTTATAACAGCATTTTCCTGCGATCACAGCTGTTCACAGCTACGAGGCTGGGACCGCTTCCATTCGCTTCGTCTTGATCTGTAGATGTTATTTCATATCTCATTTGTTCATTTTGATGGAGAAAAAGTTGTACATTTAGTGAATTCAGAGTGTCTAAGCTGCACAAGCAGGCATGTTTGAGTACTCAGGTCCAGTGGCTCACTGCGTTAACGCTCGCCCCTGGATGCCGTTGGTCGCGTGTTCGAATCCATGCTGTGGCATACTTTTTTTCATTTTCACCCTTTTTCTATGGATCTCCAAAAAGTGAACTTTTACATTTTCTGAGTCTTGAGGAATTCAAGGGGAGTTTTCAGGGGAGTGCGTACTCTCTGCCATCTCCTCCCTGTGTGTGCGTTGCTGCATGCGGCAGCTGCTTGTGTGTGTAAACTGCCCCTCCCCCTCGCAAGCAGGCGGGGGAGAGAGAGATCTGTCGTCTCGATTTATACATGCTATGACTCCGGGGGTACTTCCATTCGCTTCGTCTTGATCTGTTGATGTTATTTCATGTCTTGTTTGTCCATTGTGACGGTGGTAAAGCCAGTGAAAAGTCCCGGAGATATACTGAGAAATCTTTATAACAGCATTTTCCTGCGATCACAGCTGTTCACAGCTACGAGGCTGGGACCGCTTCCATTCGCTTCGTCTTGATCTGTAGATGTTATTTCATGTCTCATTTGTTCATTTTGATGGAGAAAAAGTTGTACATTTAGTGAATTCAGAGTGTCTAAGCTGCACAAGCAGGCATGTTTGAGTACTCAGGTCCAGTGGCTCACTGCGTTAACGCTCGCCCCTGGATGCGGTTGGGCGTGTGTTCGAATCCATGCTGTGGCAAAACAAAATTCATGTTCACCCTTTTTCTATGGATCTCCAAAAAGTGAACTTTTACATTTTCTGAGTCTGGAGGAATTCAAGGGGAGTTTTCAGGGGAGTGCGTTCTCTCTGCCATCTCCTCCCTGTGTGTACTCAGGTCCAGTGGCTCACTGCGTTAACGCTCGCCCCTGGATGCGGTTGGTCGTGTGTTCGAATCCATGCTGTGGCAAAAAAAAAATCATTTTCACCCTTTTTCTATTGATCTCCAAAAAGTGAACTTTTACATTTTCTGAGTCTGGAGGAATTCAAGGGGAGTTTTCAGGGGAGTGCGTTCTCTCTGTCATCTCCTCCCTGTGTGTGCGTTGCTGCATGCAGCAGCTGCGTGTGTGTGTAAACTGCCCCTCCCCCTCGCAAGCAGGCGGGGGAGAGAGAGATCTTTCGTCTCGATTTACACATGCTATGACTCCGGGGGTACTTCCATTCGCTTCGTCTTGATCTGTTGATGTTATTTAATGTCTCGTTTGTCCATTTGGACGGTGGTAAAGCCAGGGAAATATCCCGGAGATATACTGATAAATCTTTATAACAGCATTTTCCTGCGATCACAGCTGTTCACAGCTACGAGGCTGGGACCGCCTCCATTCGCTTCGTCTTGATCTGTAGATGTTATTTCATGTCTCATTTGTTCATTTTGATGGAGAAAAAGTTGTACATTTAGTGAATTCAGAGTGTCTAAGCTGCACAAGCAGGCATGTTTGAGTACTCAGGTCCAGTGGCTCACTGCGTTAACGCTCGCCCCTGGATGCGGTTGGTCGCGTGTTCGAATCCATGCTGTGGCACACTTTTTTTCATTTTCACCCTTTTTCTATGGATCTCCAAAAAGTGAACTTTTACATTTTCTGAGTCTTGAGGAATTCAAGGGGAGTTTTCAGGGGAGTGCGTTCTCTCTGCCATCTCCTCCCTGTGTGTGCGTTGCTGCATGCAGCAGCTGCGTGTGTGTGTAAACTGCCCCTTCCCCTCGCAAGCAGGCGGGGGAGTGAGAGATCTTTCGTCTCGATGTACATATGCTATGACTCCGGGGGTACTTCCATTCGCTTCGTCTTGATCTGTTGATGTTATTTCATGTCTCGTTTGTCCATTGTGACGGTGGTAAAGCCAGGGAAAAGTCCCGGAGATATACTGAGAAATCTTTGGAACAGCATTTTCCTGCGATCACAGCTGTTCACAGCTACGAGGCTGGGACCGCTTCCATTCGCTTCGTCTTGATCTGTAGATGTTATTTCATGTCTCATTTGTTCATTTTGATGGAGAAAAAGTTGTACATTTAGTGAATTCAGAGTGTCTAAGCTGCACAAGCAGGCATGTTTGAGTACTCAGGTCCAGTGGCTCACTGCGTTAACGCTCGCCCCTGGATGCGGTTGGCCGCGTGTTCGAATCCATGCTGTGGCAAAACAAAATTCATGTTCACCCTTTTTCTATGGATCTCCAAAAAGTGAACTTTTACATTTTCTGAGTCTGGAGGAATTCAAGGGGAGTTTTCAGGGGAGTGCGTTCTCTCTGCCATCTCCTCCCTGTGTGTACTCAGGTCCAGTGGCTCACTGCGTTAACGCTCGCCCCTGGATGCGGTTGGTCGTGTGTCCGAATCCATGCTGTAGCAAAACAAAATTCATGTTCTCCCTTTTTCTATGGATCTCCAAAAAGTGAACTTTTACATTTTCTGAGTCTTGAGGAATTCAAGGGGAGTTTTCAGGGGAGTGCGTTCTCTCTGCCATCTCCTCCCTGTGTGTGCGTTGCTGCATGCAGCAGCTGCGTGTGTGTGTAAACTGCCCCTCCCCCTCGCAAGCAGGCGGGGGAGAGAGAGATCTGTCGTCTCGATTTACACATGCTATGACTCCGGGGGTACTTCCATTCGCTTCGTCTTGATCTGTTGATGTTATTTCATGTCTCGTTTGTCCATTGTGACGGTGGTAAAGCCAGGGAAAAGTCCCGGAGATATACTGAGAAATCTTTGGAACAGCATTTTCCTGCGATCACAGCTGTTCACAGCTACGAGGCTGGGACCGCTTCCATTCGCTTCGTCTTGATCTGTAGATGTTATTTCATGTCTCATTTGTTCATTTTGATGGAGAAAAAATTGTACATTTAGTGAATTCAGAGTGTCTAAGATGCACAAGCAGGCATGTTTGAGTACTCAGGTCCAGTGGCTCACTGCGTTAAAGCTCTCCCCTTGATGCGGATAGTCGCGTGTTCGAATCCATGCTGTGGCAAAAAAAAAATCATTTTCACCCTTTTTCTATTGATCTCCAAAAAGTGAACTTTTACATTTTCTGAGTCTGGATGAATTCAAGGGGAGTTTTCAGGGGAGTGCGTTCTCTCTGCCATCTCCTCCCTGTGTGTGCGTTGCTGCATGCAGCAGCTGCGTGTGTGTGTAAACTGCCCCTCCCCCTCGCAAGCAGGCGGGGGAGAGAGAGATCTTTCGTCTCGATTTACACATGCTATGACTCCGGGGGTACTTCCATTCACTTCGTCTTGATCTGTTGATGTTATTTCATGTCTCGTTTGTCCATTTGGACGGTGGTAAAGCCAGGGAAATATCCCGGAGATATACTGAAAAATCTTTATAACAGCATTTTCCTGCGATCACAGCTGTTCACAGCTACGATGCTGGGACCGCTTCCATTCGCTTCGTCTTGATCTGTAGATGTTATTTCATGTCTCATTTGTTCATTTTGATGGAGAAAAAGTTGTACATTTAGTGAATTCAGAGTGTCTAAGCTGCACAAGAAGGCATGTTTGAGTACTCAGGTCCAGTGGCTCACTGCGTTAACGCTCGCCCCTGGATGCGGTTGGTCGCGTGTTTGAATCCATGCTGTGGCAAAAAAAAATCATTTTCACCCTTTTTCTATGGATCTCCAAACAGTGAACTTTTACATTTTCTGAGTCTGGATGAATTCAAGGGGAGTTTTCAGGGGAGTGCGTTCTCTCTGCTATCTCCTCCCTGTGTGTGCGTTGCTGCATGCAGCAGCTGCGTGTGTGTGTAAACTGCCCCTCCCCCTCGCAAGCAGGCGGGGGAGAGAGAGATCTTTTGTCTCGATTTACACATGCTATGACTCCGGGGGTACTTCCATTCGCTTCGTCTTGATCTGTTGATGTTATTTCATGTCTCGTTTGTCCATTGTGACGGTGGTAAAGCCAGGGAAATGTCCCGGAGATATACTGAGAAATCTTTGAAACAGCATTTTCCTGCGATCACAGCTGTTCACAGCTACGAGGCTGGGACCGCTTCCATTCGCTTCGTCTTGATCTGTAGATGTTATTTCATGTATAATTTGTTCATTTTGATGGAGAAAAAGTTGTACATTTAGTGAATTCAGAGTGTCTAAGCTGCACAAGTAGGCATGTTTGAGTACTCAGGTCCAGTGGCTCACTGCGTTAACGCTCGCCCCTGGATGCGGTTGGTCGCGTGTTCAAATCCATGCTGTGGCATACTTTTTTTCATTTTCACCATTTTTCTATGGATCTCCAAAAAGTGAACTTTTACATTTTCTGAGTCTGGAGGAATTCAAGGGGAGTTTTCAGGGGAGTGCGTTCTCTCTGCCATCTCCTCCCTGTGTGTGCGTTGCTGCATGCAGCAGCTGCGTGTGTGTGTAAACTGCCCCTCCCCCTCGCAAGCAGGCGGGGGAGAGAGAGATCTTTCGTCTCGATTTACACATGCTATGACTCCGGGGGTACTTCCATTCGCTTCGTCTTGATCTGTTGATGTTATTTCATGTCTCGTTTGTCCATTGTGACGGTGGTAAAGCCAGGGAAATGTCCCGGAGATATACTGAGAAATCTTTGAAACAGCATTTTCCTGCGATCACAGCTGTTCACAGCTACGAGGCTGGGACCGCTTCCATTCGCTTCGTCTTGATCTGTAGATGTTATTTCATGTCTCATTTGTTCAATTTGATGGAAAAAAAGTTGTACATTTAGTGAATTCAGAGTTTCTAAGCTGCACAAGTAGGCATGTTTGAGTACTCAGGTCCAGTGGCTCACTGCGTTAAAGCTCTCCCCATGATGCGGATGGTCGCGTGTTCGAATCCATGCTGTGGCAAAAAAAAAATCATTTTCACCCTTTTTCTATTGATCTCCAAAAAGTGAACTTTTACATTTTCTGAGTCTGGAGGAATTCAAGGGGAGTTTTCAGGGGAGTGCGTTCTCTCTGCCATCTCCTCCCTGTGTGTGCGTTGCTGCATGCAGCAGCTGCGTGTGTGTGTAAACTGCCCCTCCCCCTCGCAAGCAGGCGGGGGAGAGAGAGATCTTTCGTCTCGATTTACACATGCTATGACTCCGGGGGTACTTCCATTCGCTTCGTCTTGATCTGTTGATGTTATTTCATGTCTCGTTTGTCCATTGTGACGGTGGTAAAGTCAGGGAAATGTCCCGGAGATATAGGCTACTGAGAAATCTTTGAAACAGAATTTTCCTGCGATCACAGCTGTTCACAGCTACGAGGCTGTGCCCACTTCCATTCGCTTCGTCTTGATCTGTAGATGTTATTTCATGTCTCATTTGTTCATTTTGATGGAGAAAAAGTTGTACATTTAGTGAATTCAGAGTGTCTAAGCTACACAAGTAGGCATGTGAAGAAACACACTCCTCAATGTCAGTTTCGGTGATTTATTGAAAAGGATGACGACACCCTAAAACAGAATAATGCAGCAAGATAAGCTGACAAAGTATTACATCCATGCAATTCAATCAACACAAATATATACCACGAAACAGAGTATAGTAGTATAATAGTATAATATATATATAGTATAATATATGGTATAATATAATAGTGGAAACAGTCTTACATGAATGAGTGGACGAACGTCTCAACTCGAGGCGGAGTGCATGAACAATGTTTGAACTAAAATGGCCGCTCGGCACTTCCGGGTCAGAGCACGGCATAACCAGGCAGCGACAGCAGTGACACTGCCCTCTAGTGGCCGGCGATAAACTCTTCATCCCCCCCAGACCGGAAAGCTATGGGCCGGAATAGGTTAACGGTCTACATCCCGTATCCAGCTGCCAGACTCGGGCTCGTAACGTGCAGGCGGCCTCCTCAAGCGGCCCGGCCGAGTCGGCTGGGGCAGCGTCGGCGGCGACTGCGGCACCGGGAGCGGTGCACCCAGGAAGGCACCCGTAGGAACAGCGAGGTCAGAGGACGCCCCATCAGCAGGCGTCGGTGGGGAAGCGCCAATAGCCGAGTCGCGGGGCCCGACAGCCGGCCGCTGAGCAATCCCCTGGGGCGTCGCCCAGCCCGGGTGGATAGGTGGGGGCTGATGACCCAGGGCAGCGGGCGGCGGCGACGGCGCAGCCGACTGCTCGCGGGCGCAGGGTGTGGCCGGCGTGTAGGCACGGAGGAACCGCCGGTTGCGCAGTGTCAGACGTCCCGAACCGTCAACCCTGACCCGATTTAGGGGCAATGGATGTCCACTTGCGGGAGACGACAGACAGTGGTGCGGTTAGCCAAAGTGACAATGGATGTCCACTTGCGGGAGACGACAGACAGTGGTGCGGTTAGCCAAAGTGACAGACCTAATGTTAGACCAATTTACAGGCAATGGACGTCCACTCTCGGGAGAGAGACCTCCAGCATGTGTCCCTGACATGGAGACTCTGTTTATTTCACTCATCCAGGACAGAGACCGGGGAAATCTCCTCTCTGTGGCCCCTCCAAGACCCCCAAAGGACGGACCACAGACCTCCAGCATGTGTCCCTGACATGGGCACCTCCATAACCTTGCACACCGTGAGTCCCCGGACTCCCGGACTTAAGCACTCCCCCACGGACTAAACCCAGATGTTCACACCCTACAGAACTCCATGCCCCTGGTTAACCTAAAGGGGGTGGATTTTGCGGTGCTTTACCGTCGGCACATCGGTATCCATATTCGGCCTTATTCACGGCACCACCACCCCTTCTGTGGAGGATATTCTCATGCTCCTGGTAACCCTTTAAATAGTCTGATACTGTCAGGGCTCATCACCGCACTTTACAAGCCATAAATAATGTTTAAATGGTCGGAGAAAGTGTTTTTAAACGTCTGGAAGAGAGTTGTAGCCTGTCATTTTGCAGGATATCATTTAACATGTAACCTCTCCTGGAAATGCACAGAATATGTCCATTTCCAGGAGAGGTTCCATGTTAAATTATATCCTGCAAAATGACAGGCTATAAGCCAGGAACAAGTGTTTGAAAGGCGGGGAAAAGTTGTTTAAAATAGTCGGAAAAGTGTTTTTAAACGTCTGGAAGAGAGTTGTTGCCTGTCATTTTGCAGGATATAATTTAACATGGAACCTCTCCTGGAAATGCGCAGAGTATGTCCATTTCCAGGAGAGGTTCCATGTTAAATTATATCCTGCAAAATGACAGGCTATAAGCCAGGAACAAGTGTTTGAAAGGCGGGGAAAAGTTGTTTAAAATAGTCGGAAAAGTGTTTTTAAACGTCTGGAAGAGAGTTGTTGCCTGTCATTTTGCAGGATATAATTTAACATGGAACCTCTCCTGGAAATGCGCAGAGTATGTCCATTTCCAGGAAAGGTTCCATGTTAAATTATATCCTGCAAAATGACAGGCTATAAGCCAGGAACAAGTGTTTGAAAGGCGGGGAAAAGTTGTTTAAAATAGTCGGAAAAGTGTTTTTAAACGTCTGGAAGAGAGTTGTTGCCTGTCATTTTGCAGGATATAATTTAACATGGAACCTCTCCTGGAAATGCGCAGAGTATGTCCATTTCCAGGAGAGGTTCCATGTTAAATTATATCCTGCAAAATGACAGGCTATAAGCCAGGAACAAGTGTTTGAAAGGCGGGGAAAAGTTGTTTAAAATAATCTGATACCTCCAGGGCGCATCACCGCATTTTACAAGCCAGGGAAGGTGTCGGAATCCTGGGTAAACATTGTTTAAATAGTCTGACACCTGGCACTGTATTTGCCCCTGGGAGAGGTTCCATGTTAAATTATATCCTGCAAAATGACAGGCTATAAGCCAGGAACAAGTGTTTGAAAGGCGGGGAAAAGTTGTTTAAAATAGTCTGATACCTCCAGGGCGCATCACCGCATTTTACAAGCCAGGGAAGGTGTCGGAATCCTGGGTAAACATTGTTTAAATAGTCTGACACCTGGCACTGTATTTGCCCCTGGGAGAGGTTCCATGTTAAATTATATCCTGCAAAATGACAGGCTATAAGCCAGGAACAAGTGTTTGAAAGGCGGGGAAAAGTTGTTTAAAATAGTCTGATACCTCCAGGGCGCATCACCGCATTTTACAAGCCAGGGAAGGTGTCGGAATCCTGGGTAAACATTGTTTAAATAGTCTGACACCTGGCACTGTATTTGCCCCTGGGAGAGGTTCCATGTTAAATTATATCCTGCAAAATGACAGGCTATAAGCCAGGAACAAGTGTTTGAAAGGCGGGGAAAAGTTGTTTAAAATAGTCTGATACCTCCAGGGCGCATCACCGCATTTTACAAGCCAGGGAAGTTGTCGGAATCCTGGGTAAACATTGTTTAAATAGTCTGACACCTGGCACTGTATTTGCCCCTGGGAGAGGTTCCATGTTAAATTATATCCTGCAAAATGACAGGCTATAAGCCAGGAACAAGTGTTTGAAAGGCGGGGAAAAGTTGTTTAAAATAGTCTGATACCTCCAGGGCGCATCACCGCATTTTACAAGCCAGGGAAGGTGTCGGAATCCTGGGTAAACATTGTTTAAATAGTCTGACACCTGGCACTGTATTTGCCCCTGGGAGAGGTTCCATGTTAAATTATATCCTGCAAAATGACAGGCTATAAGCCAGGAACAAGTGTTTGAAAGGCGGGGAAAAGTTGTTTAAAATAGTCTGATACCTCCAGGGCGCATCACCGCATTTTACAAGCCAGGGAAGGTGTCAGAATCCTGGGTAAACATTGTTTAAATAGTCTGACACCTGGCACTGTATTTGCCCCTGGGAGAGGTTCCATGTTAAATTATATCCTGCAAAATGACAGGCTATAAGCCAGGAACAAGTGTTTGAAAGGCGGGAAAAGTTGTTTAAAATAGTCTGATACCTCCAGGGCGCATCACCGCATTTTACAAGCCAGGGAAGTTGTCGGAATCCTGGGTAAACATTGTTTAAATAGTCTGACACCTGGCACTGTATTTGCCCCTGGGAGAGGTTCCATGTTAAATTATATCCTGCAAAATGACAGGCTATAAGCCAGGAACAAGTGTTTGAAAGGCGGGGAAAAGTTGTTTAAAATAGTCTGATACCTCCAGGGCGCATCACCGCATTTTACAAGCCAGGGAAGGTGTCGGAATCCTGGGTAAACATTGTTTAAATAGTCTGACACCTGGCACTGTATTTGCCCCTGGGAGAGGTTCCATGTTAAATTATATCCTGCAAAATGACAGGCTATAAGCCAGGAACAAGTGTTTGAAAGGCGGGGAAAAGTTGTTTAAAATAGTCTGATACCTCCAGGGCGCATCACCGCATTTTACAAGCCAGGGAAGGTGTCGGAATCCTGGGTAAACATTGTTTAAATAGTCTGACACCTGGCACTGTATTTGCCCCTGGGAGAGGTTCCATGTTAAATTATATCCTGCAAAATGACAGGCTATAAGCCAGGAACAAGTGTTTGAAAGGCGGGGAAAAGTTGTTTAAAATAGTCTGATACCTCCAGGGCGCATCACCGCATTTTACAAGCCAGGGAAGGTGTCGGAATCCTGGGTAAACATTGTTTAAATAGTCTGACACCTGGCACTGTATTTGCCCCTGGGAGAGGTTCCATGTTAAATTATATCCTGCAAAATGACAGGCTATAAGCCAGGAACAAGTGTTTGAAAGGCGGGGAAAAGTTGTTTAAAATAGTCTGATACCTCCAGGGCGCATCACCGCATTTTACAAGCCAGGGAAGGTGTCGGAATCCTGGGTAAACATTGTTTAAATAGTCTGACACCTGGCACTGTATTTGCCCCTGGGAGTGGTTCCATGTTAAATTATATCCTGCAAAATGACAGGCACTGTATTTGCCCCTGGGAACCTTCAAGGTTATACTAATGTTTTTTTTTTATTTTTTATTTAATTATCACACCACTTTTACAAAAACAGTATACAAAATAAACATAATAACAACATGATTAACAGGGGCCTGGGGGCCATATTAGCCGTCTAACTTGTACAGTGCACCGGGGAAAAAAGGTTGAGTCCACGGCCCCTTTCCCCTCATCAGGAGTACCAATCGGTCCTGAAGAAGAGGTATCGCTGCTCTCCGCCCCTGAATCCTCTTCGGAGGTAGCTGACGGTGGTAGACCTCCTTCTGATGATGATGCTGCTGCAGCTGCTGCCGCCGCCCTGAACATGGAGCGGATCTTCAATGCCTCCTTTATTCCAGGCGTATTCGCGTAGAACCGGTCTGCAGTGCTTACGTCGTGGCACATAAACCTAGCCAGAATCGACCTGCTTTCTGGATCTTGGTGATGCTTGATATTGTCAGCCAGGGCAGTGCGCAAGATGGTGAAGGTGACGGCTGTTTCTAGCCCAGCATCAGCCCAAGCCCTCTTCAAGTGAGCGTTCAGGTTCTTGGAAGCCTGCTTCCCCGATGTGAAAAGGAAGAATTCATTCTGAGGACCCGACAAGCCCTCTTTTATCCCCATCCACCGCATGACCCAGCTAAACTCCTTTATTGTAAGCACCAGCTGTGCTTCACCAAATGTCTTGGCAGTCTTGTGATCCTGCACGTGGATGATGTAGCCCTCAGCAGTGCCCCTTCTGTCCGCCTCAAAGACCTCCGTGTTGGTCATGTTTGCATACACACCCGGACGGTGGCCATACAGGAGGCTCCAATGGAGGGTTAGATAGCCATATAGCAGGTACTGGGTGATTGAGGTCGGATTGCTAGCCATCAGGTCAAGGAGATCAGGGATGCGCTTCTCAGCGGCCGCCATGGCGGCGAGAAGCTCCGCCTGGCTCGGCAGACGATCCAGCTTGTCCCTCTTCACCTTAAACTGGTGGAGAGTGACAGACTTTTTCAAATCGTTAATGTTGGCTTTCACCTCTCTGATGATGTTGGTCATATCAGACTGGGTGAGCCTGCACCCCCGGAGCTTTGATGCAGACAAGTACCTCAGGAAATGGTTCACAGTCTTCAGGAACAACAGCGATGTTGTGACTGTCCGGCCCGACTCTGAAATATACTTGCTCCAGCCACGGACCCTCTTTGTGTCTTTTAGAAACAGCCAGTCTGACAGCCGGTCAAAACCATGGGCCATGAATACTATGAAGTTCTTTATCCGGCTGACATTGGACATACAATTCTCTTTCCGTTTTACTGTCGGTGCAAGACCCTCACAATGACCTCTGTATGTCTGAATGTACGTCTCCATGCTTTTAGGCAACGTGATTTCACGCATGGTATTCCGCAGTCCCTTCCCAGTGCACCATTGATTTTGGGAAGAGGGCCAGTCCTTAGCCAGATTAGCTTTCAGCTTATTGGAGACAGACGCACGGGTCTTCTGGCATACAGGGGTCTCACTACAGGAGGCTTCTGGGGACCACATGACAGTCTTCACTGGGGTCTTGCTTCCGGAGGCTTCTGGGGAACGCATCACAGACTTGAGAGGGATCTCACTCGCAGAGGCTTCTATGGACCGCATGACAGTCTTCACTGGGGTCTCACTACCGGAGGCTTCTGGGGACCACATGACAGTCTTCACTGGGGTCTTGCTTCCGGAGGCTTCTGGGGACCGCATCACAGACTTGAGAGGGGTCTCACTACCGGAGGCTTTGTCGGACCGCATGACAGTCTTCACCGGGGTCTTGCTTCCGGAGGCTTTGTCGGACCGCATGACAGTCTTCACCGGGGTCTTGCTTCCGGAGGCTTTGTCGGACCGCATGACAGTCTTCACCGGGGTCTTGCTTCCGGAGGCTTCTGGGGACCGCATCACAGACTTGAGGGGGGTCTCACTCGCAGAGGCTTCTATGGACCGCATGACAGTCTTCACCGGGGTCTTGAGAGGGGTATTGCTGCCGGAGGCTACTGAGTTCATGTCGGGGGTACTTGGGATTGCTACGCCCTTAAATCGTATACATTCTTCGTCTTCCTCAAGCAGAGCAGCAGTGGCATTCTGCTTCCTGGGTTTTAGACCCTGTTTTAGCCTGGAGCGCAGGGTCTTCACCTCATCAATGAGGGCATCCTTCTGAGCCCTCAATGCCACATTGTCCAGCCTCACCTGCATGCAGTCCTCTTCGTCACACTCGGTATGTGGGGAGAAGGGTGGAGGGTGCACCGGGTATTCCTCCTCATTGTCTATATCCAATGATGTAGCCATTCCAATGATGGGATTAGTCTCTCGGAGGTCATGGAGCAACTGCAGGGCCACACTATGCTTCAGCCTTGCCATGACCTGATGTGCCTCATCTCGGGAGAACTCAGGGTGGTCACGAGTTACATGACGGTGTAGTTTCCTCCCAGCATACGAACACCCTGTGATGGGACAGGGTTTGGTCCGAACATTTATTCTACCACTGGCCATTTTAAGAATGATGCCTCTTTCATCCAGGTTCCGCACTGCATGTTTGTGCTTAAGGTGCTTATTCAAAGCCAGATAGCGGAGGCTGCACACCGGGCATTCGGTCAACATCCTTCCAAAAACACACACAATGAATTCTATTTAAATGGTTTTCTGTTTCTCCGTTTATATGCGTTAGCCAACTGCTGATTGCAACCATGGGTCCGATGCTTCAATGCAGGGAACACGGACCAAGGGGAGGACTTGGGTTACCACCTGGTTAAAATGGTCCCACCTCTGCACCAACGCGACTGGCGATGGGTCCGATACATTGATTGTTTTTTGTTTCATGGTTCTGCCACGAACTCACAAGACAGTTTTGGGTACAAAACGTGGGGGTAACAGTACCTCCGGGCGCTCCGTCCCGCTCCGGCTTTCGCCGCAGCGGGGGGAGGAGGCATTGAACCCCTCGCACCTGCCCCCGGAGGAGGCAGGGGAGTCAGGTACCCGGAGGCGCACGGTGGACGGCCAGGGCGAGACCGCCACACCGCACTGGAGTCAGAGTTCCGAGTTTTTCGAGCCAGGTCCCGGTGAAACGCAGTACGGAGCACCCGGCAGGAACCTCCAGCAGACCCCCCCGCGCGGTTCCCTCGTCCCTCGGAAGAGGCGGAGAGGTGGGTGTTTTTCATCTGCTGGCGGACTGCCGGGGAGAACGTGCTGCTCGGGAGCCAGGCTCAGAGTTAGTGGAAGTGAGAGCCCGTGCACCTGCCTTTTACAGCAGGCACGCGCTGGTATCGGGGTGGGGAGAGAAGGTAGATGCAGAGGCTGCAGAAACAGCCAGAGCCTTTCCCCTCTAACACACCCCTCATTTGGTTCATGAGCACTGGGCAGAGTCCCCTGTCAACTCTCCTTATATTCCTCCGGAGACCAGTTGGGAAATGGCAGCATCCCACTTCACCTGGTAGACCAATATCGTTAAATGAGCTCAGTAATGTACTGCACAACATCACATGGGTAAAATGAGCTATATCATGCACTGCAAAATCACATTTGGTTTATTTCCAAAAAGCCTGGAAAAAACACATATCCATCATGTCCTGTAAAATATCATTCTTTGTTTATGTCCGCTCCAGGATTACCCGTAGTTTGGATGAACCGACCGCCAAGCACCGGAAGCTGGACCCGGGGAGGAGGCCCTCCGATGGCGGGTCAAATTTGATGATACCGCAGCTGGCTGGACACTAGCCGTAGAAGAACACCTGGGCGGGACCAGGCATGTCCCTCTTTGCAGACAAGCATATGTGCTCCCAGGAGCAGAGTCAATCCCACAGTTTGGAGGAACCGACCGCCAAGCACCGGAAGCTGGACCCGGGGAGGAGGCCCCTCCGATGGCGGGTCAAATTTGATGATACCGCAGCTGGCTGGACACTAGCCGTAGAAGAACACCTGGGCGGGACCAGGCATGTCCCTCTTTGCAGACAAGCATATGTGCTCCCAGGAGCAGAGTCAATCCCACAGTTTGGAGGAACCGACCGCCAAGCACCGGAAGCTGGACCCGGGGAGGAGGCCCTCCGATGGCGGGTCAAATTTGATGATACCGCAGCTGGCTGGACACTAGCCGTAGAAGAACACCTGGGCGGGACCAGGCATGTCCCTCTTTGCAGACAAGCATATGTGCTCCCAGGAGCAGAGTCAATCCCACAGTTTGGAGGAACCGACCGCCAAGCACCGGAAGCTGGACCCGGGGAGGAGGCCCTCCGATGGCGGGTCAAAGTTGATGATACCGCAGCTGGCTGGACACTAGCCGTAGAAGAACACCTGGGCGGGACCAGGCATGTCCCTCTTTGCAGACAAGCATATGTGCTCCCAGGAGCAGAGTCAATCCCACAGTTTGGAGGAACCGACCGCCAAGCACCGGAAGCTGGACCCGGGGAGGAGGCCCTCCGATGGCGGGTCAAAGTTGATGATACCGCAGCTGGCTGGACACTAGCTGTAGAAGAACACCTGGGCGGGACCAGGCATGTCCCTCTTTGCAGACAAGCATATGTGCTCCCAGGAGCAGAGTCAAACCCGCAGTTTGGAAGAACCGACCGCCAGAGCACCGGCACGAAGCCGGGCCGGCGGAGGCCTTCCGATGGCGGGTCACGCTTGCCATTCGATCAATGTCTTTGCAGACAAGCATATATGTGGTTGTTACGCAGGATCAAATAGGTAGTTTGATGAAGTAGGGTCCTGTGCCCGGAGCAAGGCCAATTGCTGAATGCCGCAGCCGACTAAGGCCGCTATGCCACAGTGGAGGATGAGAGAAACAGGTGTTTGTTTTGCATTCCGCGGCAAAGAGGGGAGGTGGAACTTCCACCCCGCTACGGAACCTGTGGTGGGACCCCTGAGTCAGACGGTTCGTCTTGGAAACGCTTCATATCGGTCGGCCTGGGAGGTAAGAGACACGCAGGGTAACGGACACGCAGGGTTACCCCCACGCAGCCCACGCAACACGGAGGAGGCAGGGGAGTCTGGTACCCGGAGGCGCATGGCCGCAACACCGCACTGGAGTCAGGGTTTCGAGTTTTTCGAGCCAGGTCCCAGTGAACGCAAGACTCCAGCAGGAGCCTCCAGCAGACCCCCCCGACGTTTCCCTCGTCCCTCCCGGCCATCAGAGTCGAACCCACAGTTCGGAGGAACCGACCGCCAGAGCACCGGCACGAGGCCGGGCCGGCGGAGGCCCTCCGATGGCGGGTCGCGTTTGCCATTCGATCAGTGAGAAATCAGAAGAGGAAGGGGGAAGAAAAAAGACTAACTTGTCTTTTTGGAGAACCATCAAAAATGGGTGAAAATGAAAAAATGTATCCGAGAATAGTGCCCCATAAGGCGGGTAAAGTCCCCTGTCAACTCCCCTCACCTTCCTCCACACTCTGAAAAAGTCAGAGTTATTTTTTGGGGAACGATCAAAAATGGGTGAAAATGAAAAAATGTATCCGAGAATAGTGCCCCATAAGGCGGGTAAAGTCCCCTGTCAACTCCCCTCACCTTCCTCCACACTCTGAAAAAGTCAGAGTTATTTTTTGGAGAACCATCAAAAATGGGTGAAAATGAAAAAATGTATCCGAGAATAGTGCCCCATAAGGCGGGTAAAGTCCCCTGTCAACTCCCCTCACCTTCCTCCACACTCTGAAAAAGTCAGAGTTATTTTTTGGAGAACCATCAAAAATGGGTGAAAATGAAAAAATGTATCCGAGAATAGTGCCCCATAAGGCGGGTAAAGTCCCCTGTCAACTCCCCTCACCTTCCTCCACACTCTGAAAAAGTCAGAGTTATTTTTTGGAGAACCATCAAAAAGGGCTAAAAGTGTTGAAATGTATCCGAGAATAGTGCCCCATAAGGCGGATTGAGTCCCCTGTCAACTCCCCTTACCTTCCTCCACACTCTGAAAAAGTCAGAGTTATTTTTTGGAGAACCATCAAAAAGGGCTAAAAGTGTTGAAATGTATCCGAGAATAGTGCCCCATAAGGCGGATAAAGTCCCCTGTCAACTCCCCTCACCTTCCTCCAGAGCCCAGTTCAAAAACTTTAAGTTTGGTAAGAACCATGCTGGGGGGTCTCCAGGAAACAAAATGTATCCGAGCCAAAGTGCACATACAGCGGATGAATTCCTCCATGAAGTTACACAGCCGTTTTTTTTCTGAGTCCTCTCAAAAACCGGGTTTCCGATTTCGTGCAGAAGGTAGCTTGTAAAACATGAACGGTTTTTTACAACGGAGGAGGGGAAGTCTGGATTCCCCTCTCCGTTGTACCTTGCAACGGGGGAGGGGAAAAGTGTTCGGGGCTTCGTCCCGAAGCGCCGAACACTTTTCCCCTTCTTCAATTTTTCAGATCCCCTCTCCCTATTTAGGGGCAATGGATGTCCACTTGCGGGAGACGACAGACAGTGGTGCGGTTAGCCAAAGTGACAATGGATGTCCACTTGCGGGAGACGACAGACAGTGGTGCGGTTAGCCAAAGTGACAGACCTAATGTTAGACCAATTTACAGGCAATGGACGTCCACTCTCGGGAGAGAGACCTCCAGCATGTGTCCCTGACATGGAGACTCTGTTTATTTCACTCATCCAGGACAGAGACCGGGGAAATCTCCTCTCTGTGGCCCCTCCAAGACCCCCAAAGGACGGACCACAGACCTCCAGCATGTGTCCCTGACATGGGCACCTCCATAACCTTGCACACCGTGAGTCCCCGGACTCCCGGACTTAAGCACTCCCCCACGGACTAAACCCAGATGTTCACACCCTACAGAACTCCATGCCCCTGGTTAACCTAAAGGGGGTGGATTTTGCGGTGCTTTACCGTCGGCACATCGGTATCCATATTCGGCCTTATTCACGGCACCACCACCCCTTCTGTGGAGGATATTCTCATGCTCCTGGTAACCCTTTAAATAGTCTGATACTGTCAGGGCTCATCACCGCACTTTACAAGCCATAAATAATGTTTAAATGGTCGGGGAAAGTGTTTTTAAACGTCTGGAAGAGAGTTGTAGCCTGTCATTTTGCAGGATATCATTTAACATGTAACCTCTCCTGGAAATGCACAGAATATGTCCATTTCCAGGAGAGGTTCCATGTTAAATTATATCCTGCAAAATGACAGGCTATAAGCCAGGAACAAGTGTTTGAAAGGCGGGGAAAAGTTGTTTAAAATAGTCGGAAAAGTGTTTTTAAACGTCTGGAAGAGAGTTGTTGCCTGTCATTTTGCAGGATATAATTTAACATGGAACCTCTCCTGGAAATGCGCAGAGTATGTCCATTTCCAGGAAAGGTTCCATGTTAAATTATATCCTGCAAAATGACAGGCTATAAGCCAGGAACAAGTGTTTGAAAGGCGGGGAAAAGTTGTTTAAAATAGTCGGAAAAGTGTTTTTAAACGTCTGGAAGAGAGTTGTTGCCTGTCATTTTGCAGGATATAATTTAACATGGAACCTCTCCTGGAAATGCGCAGAGTATGTCCATTTCCAGGAGAGGTTCCATGTTAAATTATATCCTGCAAAATGACAGGCTATAAGCCAGGAACAAGTGTTTGAAAGGCGGGGAAAAGTTGTTTAAAATAGTCTGATACCTCCAGGGCGCATCACCGCATTTTACAAGCCAGGGAAGGTGTCGGAATCCTGGGTAAACATTGTTTAAATAGTCTGACACCTGGCACTGTATTTGCCCCTGGGAGAGGTTCCATGTTAAATTATATCCTGCAAAATGACAGGCTATAAGCCAGGAACAAGTGTTTGAAAGGCGGGGAAAAGTTGTTTAAAATAGTCTGATACCTCCAGGGCGCATCACCGCATTTTACACGCCAGGGAAGGTGTCGGAATCCTGGGTAAACATTGTTTAAATAGTCTGACACCTGGCACTGTATTTGCCCCTGGGAGAGGTTCCATGTTAAATTATATCCTGCAAAATGACAGGCTATAAGCCAGGAACAAGTGTTTGAAAGGCGGGGAAAAGTTGTTTAAAATAGTCTGATACCTCCAGGGCGCATCACCGCATTTTACAAGCCAGGGAAGGTGTCGGAATCCTGGGTAAACATTGTTTAAATAGTCTGACACCTGGCACTGTATTTGCCCCTGGGAGAGGTTCCATGTTAAATTATATCCTGCAAAATGACAGGCTATAAGCCAGGAACAAGTGTTTGAAAGGCGGGGAAAAGTTGTTTAAAATAGTCTGATACCTCCAGGGCGCATCACCGCATTTTACAAGCCAGGGAAGGTGTCGGAATCCTGGGTAAACATTGTTTAAATAGTCTGACACCTGGCACTGTATTTGCCCCTGGGAGTGGTTCCATGTTAAATTATATCCTGCAAAATGACAGGCACTGTATTTGCCCCTGGGAACCTTCAAGGTTATACTAATGTTTTTTTTTTATTTTTTATTTAATTATCACACCACTTTTACAAAAACAGTATACAAAATAAACATAATAACAACATGATTAACAGGGGCCTGGGGGCCATATTAGCCGTCTAACTTGTACAGTGCACCGGGGAAAAAAGGTTGAGTCCACGGCCCCTTTCCCCTCATCAGGAGTACCAATCGGTCCTGAAGAAGAGGTATCGCTGCTCTCCGCCCCTGAATCCTCTTCGGAGGTAGCTGACGGTGGTAGACCTCCTTCTGATGATGATGCTGCTGCAGCTGCTGCCGCCGCCCTGAACATGGAGCGGATCTTCAATGCCTCCTTTATTCCAGGCGTATTCGCGTAGAACCGGTCTGCAGTGCTTACGTCGTGGCACATAAACCTAGCCAGAATCGACCTGCTTTCTGGATCTTGGTGATGCTTGATATTGTCAGCCAGGGCAGTGCGCAAGATGGTGAAGGTGACGGCTGTTTCTAGCCCAGCATCAGCCCAAGCCCTCTTCAAGTGAGCGTTCAGGTTCTTGGAAGCCTGCTTCCCCGATGTGAAAAGGAAGAATTCATTCTGAGGACCCGACAAGCCCTCTTTTATCCCCATCCACCGCATGACCCAGCTAAACTCCTTTATTGTAAGCACCAGCTGTGCTTCACCAAATGTCTTGGCAGTCTTGTGATCCTGCACGTGGATGATGTAGCCCTCAGCAGTGCCCCTTCTGTCCGCCTCAAAGACCTCCGTGTTGGTCATGTTTGCATACACACCCGGACGGTGGCCATACAGGAGGCTCCAATGGAGGGTTAGACAGCCATATAGCAGGTACTGGGTGATTGAGGTCGGATTGCTAGCCATCAGGTCAAGGAGATCAGGGATGCGCTTCTCAGCGGCCGCCATGGCGGCGAGAAGCTCCGCCTGGCTCGGCAGACGATCCAGCTTGTCCCTCTTCACCTTAAACTGGTGGAGAGTGACAGACTTTTTCAAATCGTTAATGTTGGCTTTCACCTCTCTGATGATGTTGGTCATATCAGACTGGGTGAGCCTGCACCCCCGGAGCTTTGATGCAGACAAGTACCTCAGGAAATGGTTCACAGTCTTCAGGAACAACAGCGATGTTGTGACTGTCCGGCCCGACTCTGAAATATACTTGCTCCAGCCACGGACCCTCTTTGTGTCTTTTAGAAACAGCCAGTCTGACAGCCGGTCAAAACCATGGGCCATGAATACTATGAAGTTCTTTATCCGGCTGACATTGGACATACAATTCTCTTTCCGTTTTACTGTCGGTGCAAGACCCTCACAATGACCTCTGTATGTCTGAATGTACGTCTCCATGCTTTTAGGCAACGTGATTTCACGCATGGTATTCCGCAGTCCCTTCCCAGTGCACCATTGATTTTGGGAAGAGGGCCAGTCCTTAGCCAGATTAGCTTTCAGCTTATTGGAGACAGACGCACGGGTCTTCTGGCATACAGGGGTCTCACTACAGGAGGCTTCTGGGGACCACATGACAGTCTTCACTGGGGTCTTGCTTCCGGAGGCTTCTGGGGAACGCATCACAGACTTGAGAGGGATCTCACTCGCAGAGGCTTCTATGGACCGCATGACAGTCTTCACTGGGGTCTCACTACCGGAGGCTTCTGGGGACCACATGACAGTCTTCACTGGGGTCTTGCTTCCGGAGGCTTCTGGGGACCGCATCACAGACTTGAGAGGGGTCTCACTACCGGAGGCTTTGTCGGACCGCATGACAGTCTTCACCGGGGTCTTGCTTCCGGAGGCTTTGTCGGACCGCATGACAGTCTTCACCGGGGTCTTGCTTCCGGAGGCTTTGTCGGACCGCATGACAGTCTTCACCGGGGTCTTGCTTCCGGAGGCTTCTGGGGACCGCATCACAGACTTGAGGGGGGTCTCACTCGCAGAGGCTTCTATGGACCGCATGACAGTCTTCACCGGGGTCTTGAGAGGGGTATTGCTGCCGGAGGCTACTGAGTTCATGTCGGGGGTACTTGGGATTGCTACGCCCTTAAATCGTATACATTCTTCGTCTTCCTCAAGCAGAGCAGCAGTGGCATTCTGCTTCCTGGGTTTTAGACCCTGTTTTAGCCTGGAGCGCAGGGTCTTCACCTCATCAATGAGGGCATCCTTCTGAGCCCTCAATGCCACATTGTCCAGCCTCACCTGCATGCAGTCCTCTTCGTCACACTCGGTATGTGGGGAGAAGGGTGGAGGGTGCACCGGGTATTCCTCCTCATTGTCTATATCCAATGATGTAGCCATTCCAATGATGGGATTAGTCTCTCGGAGGTCATGGAGCAACTGCAGGGCCACACTATGCTTCAGCCTTGCCATGACCTGATGTGCCTCATCTCGGGAGAACTCAGGGTGGTCACGAGTTACATGACGGTGTAGTTTCCTCCCAGCATACGAACACCCTGTGATGGGACAGGGTTTGGTCCGAACATTTATTCTACCACTGGCCATTTTAAGAATGATGCCTCTTTCATCCAGGTTCCGCACTGCATGTTTGTGCTTAAGGTGCTTATTCAAAGCCAGATAGCGGAGGCTGCACACCGGGCATTCGGTCAACATCCTTCCAAAAACACACACAATGAATTCTATTTAAATGGTTTTCTGTTTCTCCGTTTATATGCGTTAGCCAACTGCTGATTGCAACCATGGGTCCGATGCTTCAATGCAGGGAACACGGACCAAGGGGAGGACTTGGGTTACCACCTGGTTAAAATGGTCCCACCTCTGCACCAACGCGACTGGCGATGGGTCCGATACATTGATTGTTTTTTGTTTCATGGTTCTGCCACGAACTCACAAGACAGTTTTGGGTACAAAACGTGGGGGTAACAGTACCTCCGGGCGCTCCGTCCCGCTCCGGCTTTCGCCGCAGCGGGGGGAGGAGGCATTGAACCCCTCGCACCTGCCCCCGGAGGAGGCAGGGGAGTCAGGTACCCGGAGGCGCACGGTGGACGGCCAGGGCGAGACCGCCACACCGCACTGGAGTCAGAGTTCCGAGTTTTTCGAGCCAGGTCCCGGTGAAACGCAGTACGGAGCACCCGGCAGGAACCTCCAGCAGACCCCCCCGCGCGGTTCCCTCGTCCCTCGGAAGAGGCGGAGAGGTGGGTGTTTTTCATCTGCTGGCGGACTGCCGGGGAGAACGTGCTGCTCGGGAGCCAGGCTCAGAGTTAGTGGAAGTGAGAGCCCGTGCACCTGCCTTTTACAGCAGGCACGCGCTGGTATCGGGGTGGGGAGAGAAGGTAGATGCAGAGGCTGCAGAAACAGCCAGAGCCTTTCCCCTCTAACACACCCCTCATTTGGTTCATGAGCACTGGGCAGAGTCCCCTGTCAACTCTCCTTATATTCCTCCGGAGACCAGTTGGGAAATGGCAGCATCCCACTTCACCTGGTAGACCAATATCGTTAAATGAGCTCAGTAATGTACTGCACAACATCACATGGGTAAAATGAGCTATATCATGCACTGCAAAATCACATTTGGTTTATTTCCAAAAAGCCTGGAAAAAACACATATCCATCATGTCCTGTAAAATATCATTCTTTGTTTATGTCCGCTCCAGGATTACCCGTAGTTTGGATGAACCGACCGCCAAGCACCGGAAGCTGGACCCGGGGAGGAGGCCCTCCGATGGCGGGTCAAATTTGATGATACCGCAGCTGGCTGGACACTAGCCGTAGAAGAACACCTGGGCGGGACCAGGCATGTCCCTCTTTGCAGACAAGCATATGTGCTCCCAGGAGCAGAGTCAATCCCACAGTTTGGAGGAACCGACCGCCAAGCACCGGAAGCTGGACCCGGGGAGGAGGCCCCTCCGATGGCGGGTCAAATTTGATGATACCGCAGCTGGCTGGACACTAGCCGTAGAAGAACACCTGGGCGGGACCAGGCATGTCCCTCTTTGCAGACAAGCATATGTGCTCCCAGGAGCAGAGTCAATCCCACAGTTTGGAGGAACCGACCGCCAAGCACCGGAAGCTGGACCCGGGGAGGAGGCCCTCCGATGGCGGGTCAAATTTGATGATACCGCAGCTGGCTGGACACTAGCCGTAGAAGAACACCTGGGCGGGACCAGGCATGTCCCTCTTTGCAGACAAGCATATGTGCTCCCAGGAGCAGAGTCAATCCCACAGTTTGGAGGAACCGACCGCCAAGCACCGGAAGCTGGACCCGGGGAGGAGGCCCTCCGATGGCGGGTCAAAGTTGATGATACCGCAGCTGGCTGGACACTAGCCGTAGAAGAACACCTGGGCGGGACCAGGCATGTCCCTCTTTGCAGACAAGCATATGTGCTCCCAGGAGCAGAGTCAATCCCACAGTTTGGAGGAACCGACCGCCAAGCACCGGAAGCTGGACCCGGGGAGGAGGCCCTCCGATGGCGGGTCAAAGTTGATGATACCGCAGCTGGCTGGACACTAGCTGTAGAAGAACACCTGGGCGGGACCAGGCATGTCCCTCTTTGCAGACAAGCATATGTGCTCCCAGGAGCAGAGTCAAACCCGCAGTTTGGAAGAACCGACCGCCAGAGCACCGGCACGAAGCCGGGCCGGCGGAGGCCTTCCGATGGCGGGTCACGCTTGCCATTCGATCAATGTCTTTGCAGACAAGCATATATGTGGTTGTTACGCAGGATCAAATAGGTAGTTTGATGAAGTAGGGTCCTGTGCCCGGAGCAAGGCCAATTGCTGAATGCCGCAGCCGACTAAGGCCGCTATGCCACAGTGGAGGATGAGAGAAACAGGTGTTTGTTTTGCATTCCGCGGCAAAGAGGGGAGGTGGAACTTCCACCCCGCTACGGAACCTGTGGTGGGACCCCTGAGTCAGACGGTTCGTCTTGGAAACGCTTCATATCGGTCGGCCTGGGAGGTAAGAGACACGCAGGGTAACGGACACGCAGGGTTACCCCCACGCAGCCCACGCAACACGGAGGAGGCAGGGGAGTCTGGTACCCGGAGGCGCATGGCCGCAACACCGCACTGGAGTCAGGGTTTCGAGTTTTTCGAGCCAGGTCCCAGTGAACGCAAGACTCCAGCAGGAGCCTCCAGCAGACCCCCCCGACGTTTCCCTCGTCCCTCCCGGCCATCAGAGTCGAACCCACAGTTCGGAGGAACCGACCGCCAGAGCACCGGCACGAGGCCGGGCCGGCGGAGGCCCTCCGATGGCGGGTCGCGTTTGCCATTCGATCAGTGAGAAATCAGAAGAGGAAGGGGGAAGAAAAAAGACTAACTTGTCTTTTTGGAGAACCATCAAAAATGGGTGAAAATGAAAAAATGTATCCGAGAATAGTGCCCCATAAGGCGGGTAAAGTCCCCTGTCAACTCCCCTCACCTTCCTCCACACTCTGAAAAAGTCAGAGTTATTTTTTGGGGAACGATCAAAAATGGGTGAAAATGAAAAAATGTATCCGAGAATAGTGCCCCATAAGGCGGGTAAAGTCCCCTGTCAACTCCCCTCACCTTCCTCCACACTCTGAAAAAGTCAGAGTTATTTTTTGGAGAACCATCAAAAATGGGTGAAAATGAAAAAATGTATCCGAGAATAGTGCCCCATAAGGCGGGTAAAGTCCCCTGTCAACTCCCCTCACCTTCCTCCACACTCTGAAAAAGTCAGAGTTATTTTTTGGAGAACCATCAAAAATGGGTGAAAATGAAAAAATGTATCCGAGAATAGTGCCCCATAAGGCGGGTAAAGTCCCCTGTCAACTCCCCTCACCTTCCTCCACACTCTGAAAAAGTCAGAGTTATTTTTTGGAGAACCATCAAAAAGGGCTAAAAGTGTTGAAATGTATCCGAGAATAGTGCCCCATAAGGCGGATTGAGTCCCCTGTCAACTCCCCTTACCTTCCTCCACACTCTGAAAAAGTCAGAGTTATTTTTTGGAGAACCATCAAAAAGGGCTAAAAGTGTTGAAATGTATCCGAGAATAGTGCCCCATAAGGCGGATAAAGTCCCCTGTCAACTCCCCTCACCTTCCTCCAGAGCCCAGTTCAAAAACTTTAAGTTTGGTAAGAACCATGCTGGGGGGTCTCCAGGCAACAAAATGTATCCGAGCCAAAGTGCACATACAGCGGATGAATTCCTCCATGAAGTTACACAGCCGTTTTTTTTCTGAGCCCTCTCAAAAACCGGGTTTCCGATTTCGCGCAGAAGGTAGCTTGTAAAACATGAACGGTTTTTTACAACGGAGGAGGGGAAGTCTGGATTCCCCTCTCCGTTGTACCTTGCAACGGGGGAGGGGAAAAGTGTTCGGGGCTTCGTCCCGAAGCGCCGAACACTTTTCCCCTTCTTCAATTTTTCAGATCCCCTCTCCCATGTAATTTTAAAAGTTCATTTTTTGATTATTTTAACATATAATTGACCGTTTTCTTTCTTTTTTTTTTCATTCCACGGGTGGGGGCCTATGGCAGGCTGCCTATGAGCTCCCAAATTTGGCCCGGATCATCCGGGATTTGTGGGATAAGCTCCATAAACTGACAAAGTCATCCAAACATGTCGCTTTTATAGCCCAAAGATATATCATGCAAATACATTAAAATAGTAAAAGGTACGATTGTGCTCGGCATTAACCGCAATTTGACTTATATAGCCCCCAAAAAATGATTAAAAATCGTTTTCGTGGGGAAAAGTGTTAAAACGCCTGATTAAAGCATTTGCGGGACACCAGCGAGCTCCAGACTAGTTTCATTGTGTCGGGGACCCTGGAGAACGATAAGACCCATCATTTAAATACAAAAAACACCATTAAAAGTCACTTTTAGGGGCAAAAAACAGCCTCTGTCCACTTCGTTAACAAACTGATGGGGAAATGGACCAAATCGTGATTAAAGCATTTGCGGGACCCCAGCGAGCTCCAGACTAGTTGCATTGTCTTGGGGACCCTCCACAATGATAAGACCCATCATTTAAATGCCAAAAACACCATTACAAGTCACTTTTAGGGGCAAAAAACAGCCTCTGTCCACTTCGTTAACAAACTGATGGGCAAATGGACCAAATCGTGATTAAAGCATTTGCGGGACCCCAGCGAGCTCCAGACTAGTTGCATTGTCTTGGGGACCCTCCACAATGATAAGACCCATCATTTAAATACAAAAAACACCATTAAAAGTCACTTTTAGGGGCAAAAAACAGCCTCTGTCCACTTCGTTAACAAACTGATGGGGAAATGGACCAAATCGTGATTAAAGCATTTTGCGGGACCCCAGCGAGCTCCAGACTAGTTTCATTGTGTCGGGGACCCTGGAGAATGATAAAACCCATCATTTAAATGCCAAAAACACCATTAAAAGTCACTTTTAGGGGCAAAAAACAGCCTCTGTCCACTTCGTTAACAAACTGATGGGGAAATGGACAAAATCGTGATTAAAGCATTTGCGGGACCCCAGCGAGCTCCAGACTAGTTTCATTGTGTCGGGGACCCTGGATAATGATAAGACCCATCATTTAAATACAAAAAACACCATTAAAAGTCACTTTTAGGGTCAAAAAACAGCCTCTGTCCACTTCGTTAACAAACTGATGGGGAAATGGACCAAATCGTGATTAAAGCATTTTGCGGGACCCCAGCGAGCTCCAGACTAGTTTCATTGTGTCGGGGACCCTGGAGAATGATAAAACCCATCATTTAAATGCAAAACCCACAATTAAAAGTCACTTTTAGGGGCGAAAAACAGCCTCTGTCCACTTCGTTAACAAACTGATAGGCAAATGGACAGAAGGGGGAACACGGCCCAGCCGCTGCTCCGCTGCTCCAGACTATGTGCATTGTGTCGGGGAGCCAGGTCAAACCCCTCCATGCACACCGCCAGAACCAGAACCTCACGACCCTGGTGACCTTAAAGGTGTTTGTCTTTGTTTGTTTTTGTACTCCACATAGACAGGCAGGTGTTCAGCACCGCGGGCCCGCTGCTGCTGCTGCTGGAAGGTGGAACACTTTGAGTCTTTTTATTTTCTCTTTTCTCCCTGCTCCTGCACACACCTTTTGTTCCCCTCCTCTGCCTTACACATCCTCCCACGCTCGAGCACTCCTCACTCGGACTAAACCCCTCCATGCACACCGCCAGAACCAGAACCTCACGACCCTGGTGACCTTAAAGGTGTTTGTCTTTGTTTGTTTTTGTACTCCACATAGACAGGCAGGTGTTCAGCACCGCGGGCCCGCTGCTGCTGCTTCTGGAAGGTGGAACACTTTGAGTCTTTTTATTTTCTCTTTTCTCCCTGCTCCTGCACACACCTTTTGTTCCCCTCCTCTGCCTTACACATCCTCCCACGCTCGAGCACTCCTCACTCGGACTAAACCCCTCCATGCACACCGCCAGAACCAGAACCTCACGACCCTGGTGACCTTAAAGGTGTTTGTCTTTGTTTGTTTTTGTACTCCACATAGACAGGCAGGTGTTCAGCACCGCGGGCCCGCTGCTGCTGCTGCTGGAAGGTGGAACACTTTGAGTCTTTTTATTTTCTCTTTTCTCCCTGCTCCTGCACACACCTTTTGTTCCCCTCCTCTGCCTTACACATCCTCCCACGCTCGAGCACTCCTCACTCGGACTAAACCCCTCCATGCACACCGCCAGAACCAGAACCTCACGACCCTGGTGACCTTAAAGGTGTTTGTCTTTGTTTGTTTTTGTACTCCACATAGACAGGCAGGTGTTCAGCACCGCGGGCCCGCTGCTGCTGCTGCTGGAAGGTGGAACACTTTGAGTCTTTTTATTTTCTCTTTTCTCCCTGCTCCTGCACACACCTTTTGTTCCCCTCCTCTGCCTTACACATCCTCCCACGCTCGAGCACTCCTCACTCGGACTAAACCCCTCCATGCACACCGCCAGAACCAGAACCTCACGACCCTGGTGACCTTAAAGGTGTTTGTCTTTGTTTGTTTTTGTACTCCACATAGACAGGCAGGTGTTCAGCACCGCGGGCCCGCTGCTGCTGCTGCTGGAAGGTGGAACACTTTGAGTCTTTTTATTTTCTCTTTTCTCCCTGCTCCTGCACACACCTTTTGTTCCCCTCCTCTGCCTTACACATCCTCCCACGCTCGAGCACTCCTCACTCGGACTAAACCCCTCCATGCACACCGCCAGAACCAGAACCTCACGACCCTGGTGACCTTAAAGGTGTTGTCTTTGTTTGTTTTTGTATTCCACATAGACAGGCTGGGGTTCAGCTCCACGCACAGAGCCTACCCGCTACCTCCAGGGCGCATCACCACATTTTACAAGCCAGGAAAGGTGCATGGATCCTGGGTAAACATTGATTAAGTGTTTTTAAATGTGTGGAACAGTGTTTTGTCACTTTCAAAACTCTCCTGTCATTGACCGGAGAATTTGGGTCGATGTTGTATTCAATCTGGCCATTAATATTCCAGTGAGACGAAGTACGTACATTGACCGGAGTGATCCCATGTTAATGTTGTCCAAATACCGGAACATTCCCTAACCCTATTTAGGGGCAATGGATGTCCACTTGCGGGAGACGACAGACAGTGGTGCGGTTAGCCAAAGTGACAATGGATGTCCACTTGCGGGAGACGACAGACAGTGGTGCGGTTAGCCAAAGTGACAGACCTAATGTTAGACCAATTTACAGGCAATGGACGTCCACTCTCGGGAGAGAGACCTCCAGCATGTGTCCCTGACATGGAGACTCTGTTTATTTCACTCATCCAGGACAGAGACCGGGGAAATCTCCTCTCTGTGGCCCCTCCAAGACCCCCAAAGGACGGACCACAGACCTCCTGCATGTGTCCCTGACATGGGCACCTCCATAACCTTGCACACCGTGAGTCCCCGGACTCCCGGACTTAAGCACTCCCCCACGGACTAAACCCAGATGTTCACACCCTACAGAACTCCATGCCCCTGGTTAACCTAAAGGGGGTGGATTTTGCGGTGCTTTACCGTCGGCACATCGGTATCCATATTCGGCCTTATTCACAGCACCACCACCCCTTCTGTGGAGGATATTCTCATGCTCCTGTTAACCCTTTAAATAGTCTGATACTGTCAGGGCTCATCACCGCACTTTACAAGCCATAAATAATGTTTAAATGGTCGGGGAAAGTGTTTTTAAACGTCTGGAAGAGAGTTGTAGCCTGTCATTTTGCAGGATATCATTTAACATGTAACCTCTCCTGGAAATGCACAGAATATGTCCATTTCCAGGAGAGGTTCCATGTTAAATTATATCCTGCAAAATGACAGGCTATAAGCCAGGAACAAGTGTTTGAAAGGCGGGGAAAAGTTGTTTAAAATAGTCGGAAAAGTGTTTTTAAACGTCTGGAAGAGAGTTGTTGCCTGTCATTTTGCAGGATATAATTTAACATGGAACCTCTCCTGGAAATGCGCAGAGTATGTCCATTTCCAGGAAAGGTTCCATGTTAAATTATATCCTGCAAAATGACAGGCTATAAGCCAGGAACAAGTGTTTGAAAGGCGGGGAAAAGTTGTTTAAAATAGTCGGAAAAGTGTTTTTAAACGTCTGGAAGAGAGTTGTTGCCTGTCATTTTGCAGGATATAATTTAACATGGAACCTCTCCTGGAAATGCGCAGAGTATGTCCATTTCCAGGAGAGGTTCCATGTTAAATTATATCCTGCAAAATGACAGGCTATAAGCCAGGAACAAGTGTTTGAAAGGCGGGGAAAAGTTGTTTAAAATAGTCTGATACCTCCAGGGCGCATCACCGCATTTTACAAGCCAGGGAAGGTGTCGGAATCCTGGGTAAACATTGTTTAAATAGTCTGACACCTGGCACTGTATTTGCCCCTGGGAGAGGTTCCATGTTAAATTATATCCTGCAAAATGACAGGCTATAAGCCAGGAACAAGTGTTTGAAAGGCGGGGAAAAGTTGTTTAAAATAGTCTGATACCTCCAGGGCGCATCACCGCATTTTACACGCCAGGGAAGGTGTCGGAATCCTGGGTAAACATTGTTTAAATAGTCTGACACCTGGCACTGTATTTGCCCCTGGGAGAGGTTCCATGTTAAATTATATCCTGCAAAATGACAGGCTATAAGCCAGGAACAAGTGTTTGAAAGGCGGGGAAAAGTTGTTTAAAATAGTCTGATACCTCCAGGGCGCATCACCGCATTTTACAAGCCAGGGAAGGTGTCGGAATCCTGGGTAAACATTGTTTAAATAGTCTGACACCTGGCACTGTATTTGCCCCTGGGAGAGGTTCCATGTTAAATTATATCCTGCAAAATGACAGGCTATAAGCCAGGAACAAGTGTTTGAAAGGCGGGGAAAAGTTGTTTAAAATAGTCTGATACCTCCAGGGCGCATCACCGCATTTTACAAGCCAGGGAAGGTGTCGGAATCCTGGGTAAACATTGTTTAAATAGTCTGACACCTGGCACTGTATTTGCCCCTGGGAAACTTCAAGGTTATATTCATGTTTTATTATTTATTTAATAATCACATGATTTTTACAAAAACAGTATACACAGTATACATATATACAATAATAATAATAATAATAATAATAATAATATAACAATATACATAATAAAAACATGAAAAGTGGTGAAAATGAGAAAATGTATCCGAAAATAGTGCCTCCTAATGCGGGCATGTGGACAGTAGCCACAGACTCACAGGCACACACACACATGCAGAGATCCAGGGGGCGGAGCACATGGCTTTTTTTACCCAGAAATAAGTCTATGAGAGGCGGGGAGACTCAGAGGACAGGCTGCGTCACCTCACTTTGTAACCCAGGAAAAGAGCAGGAATTCTGGCTGCGTGAGTGTTAAAAGTGCATTCATCTGTGTTAATCCGACAGCCGCAGAGGTGCTGACGCAAAGCAGGCGGAACAAATTGATTATTTGAACCAGGAATATTTAAATGTTTGCAAGGCGGGGAAAGTGTTCCTGCAGCCCCTCCATAACGGTAATAATGATTAGAAATGATTTCCAGGGCAGAAAGCGTTTTTTAAATGTGGAAAAAAATATGTTAAACTGTTTAAAAAGCACAAAGTGATTTGAGTGCAGTTCTCATGTGTCCCCACAGGAGGGCGTGTCGTCCCAGGGAGCACAGTGCATGGTGACAAGGTACGATTTATACCCTAAAATAGCATGCTAAGTGTGGGTGGATTAGTTTCAAAGCATGCACACTCTGCTCGTGTCAGACTTCCATCAAATAGACCGGGGAAAACACCTCTCATTAGCCCCTCAAAGACCACCAAAGGACGGACTAAGCAGCTCCAGCACGGCTCCCTCACATGGAGCTCAGGTTATTTCATACCTCCAGGAGAGGGACCGGGAGCACCACCTCTCTGTAGCCCCTGACAGAGCCCCAAAGGACGGACTAAGGACCTCCGGCAACAGTGGCACTTCCATAACCTCGTGCACCGTGAGACCCCGGGCCCCCGGACTTAAGCACTCCCCCACGGACTAAACCCAGATGTTCACACCCTGCAGAATCTCATGCCCCTGGTCACCTTTAAGGGGGGGTGGATTTTGCGGTGCTTTACCGTCCGAACACAAGCATCAATATTCGTCCTCCTTCACAGCAGCAGCAGCAGCAGCAGCAGCAGCAGCAGCAGCAGCAGCAGCAGCAGCACCTGCCCTGCTGGAGGTTCACACTTTAACTTATTTGTATTCGTTTTTTTTTGTTCCCCTCCTCTGCCTTACACATCCTCCCACGCTCGAGCACTCCTCACTCGGACTAAACCCCTCCATGCACACCGCCAGAACCAGAACCTCACGCCCCTGGTGACCTTAAAGGTGTTTGTCTTTGTTTGTTTTTGTACTCCACATAGACAGGCAGGTGTTCAGCACCACGGACAGAGCGGGCCCGCTGCTGCTGCTGGAAGGTGGAACACTTTGAGTCTTTTTATTTTCTCTTTTCTCCCTGCTCCTGCACACACCTTTTGTTCCCCTCCTCTGCATTACACATCCTCCCACGCTCGAGCACTCCTCACTCGGACTAAACCCAGATGTTCACACCCTACAGAACTTCATGCCCCTGGTTACCCTAAAGGGGTGGATTTTGCGGTGCTTTACCGTCCGCACATCGGCATACATATTCGGCCTTATTCATGACACTACCACCCCTTCTTTGGAGGATATTGCAGGATATAATTTAACATGGAACCTCTCCTGGAAATGCACAGAGTATGTCCATTTCCAGGAGAGGTTACATGTTAAATTATATCCTGCAAAATGACAGGCACTGTATTTGCCCCTGGGAACCTTCAAGGTTATACTAATGTTTTTTTTTTATTTTTTATTTAATTATCACACCACTTTTACAAAAACAGTATACAAAATAAACATAATAACAACATGATTAACAGGGGCCTGGGGGCCATATTAGCCGTCTAACTTGTACAGTGCACCGGGGAAAAAAGGTTGAGTCCACGGCCCCTTTCCCCCCATCAGGAGTACCAATCGGTCCTGAAGAAGAGGTATCGCTGCTCTCCGCCCCTGAATCCTCTTCGGAGGTAGCTGACGGTGGTAGACCTCCTTCTGATGATGATGCTGCTGCAGCTGCTGCCGCCGCCCTGAACATGGAGCGGATCTTCAATGCCTCCTTTATTCCAGGCGTATTCGCGTAGAACCGGTCTGCAGTGCTTACGTCGTGGCACATAAACCTAGCCAGAATCGACCTGCTTTCTGGATCTTGGTGATGCTTGATATTGTCAGCCAGGGCAGTGCGCAAGATGGTGAAGGTGACGGCTGTTTCTAGCCCAGCATCAGCCCAAGCCCTCTTCAAGTGAGCGTTCAGGTTCTTGGAAGCCTGCTTCCCCGATGTGAAAAGGAAGAATTCATTCTGAGGACCCGACAAGCCCTCTTTTATCCCAATCCACCGCATGACCCAGCTAAACTCCTTTATTGTAAGCACCAGCTGTGCTTCACCAAATGTCTTGGCAGTCTTGTGATCCTGCACGTGGATGATGTAGCCCTCAGCAGTGCCCCTTCTGTCCGCCTCAAAGACCTCCGTGTTGGTCATGTTTGCATACACACCCGGACGGTGGCCATACAGGAGGCTCCAATGGAGGGTTAGATAGCCATATAGCAGGTACTGGGTGATTGAGGTCGGATTGCTAGCCTGATGGCTTCCCTGATCAAGGAGATCAGGGATGCGCTTCTCAGCGGCCGCCATGGCGGCGAGAAGCTCCGCCTGGCTCGGCAGACGATCCAGCTTGTCCCTCTTCACCTTAAACTGGTGGAGAGTGATAGACTTTTTCAAATCATTAATGTTGGCTTTCACCTCTCTGATGATGTTGGTCATATCAGACTGGGTGAGCCTGCACCCCCGGAGCTTTGATGCAGACAAGTACCTCAGGAAATGGTTCACAGTCTTCAGGAACAACAGCGATGTTGTGACTGTCCGGCCCGACTCTGAAATATACTTGCTCCAGCCACGGACCCTCTTTGTGTCTTTTAGAAACAGCCAGTCTGACAGCCGGTCAAAACCATGGGCCATGAATACTATGAAGTTCTTTATCCGGCTGACATTGGACATACAATTCTCTTTCCGTTTTACTGTCGGTGCAAGACCCTCACAATGACCTCTGTATGTCTGAATGTACGTCTCCATGCTTTTAGGCAACGTGATTTCACGCATGGTATTCCGCAGTCCCTTCCCAGTGCACCATTGATTTTGGGAAGAGGGCCAGTCCTTAGCCAGATTAGCTTTCAGCTTATTGGAGACAGACGCACGGGTCTTCTGGCATACAGGGGTCTCACTACAGGAGGCTTCTGGGGACCACATGACAGTCTTCACTGGGGTCTTGCTTCCGGAGGCTTCTGGGGAACGCATCACAGACTTGAGAGGGATCTCACTCGCAGAGGCTTCTATGGACCGCATGACAGTCTTCACTGGGGTCTCACTACCGGAGGCTTCTGGGGACCACATGACAGTCTTCACTGGGGTCTTGCTTCCGGAGGCTTCTGGGGACCGCATCACAGACTTGAGAGGGGTCTCACTACCGGAGGCTTTGTCGGACCGCATGACAGTCTTCACCGGGGTCTTGCTTCCGGAGGCTTTGTCGGACCGCATGACAGTCTTCACCGGGGTCTTGCTTCCGGAGGCTTTGTCGGACCGCATGACAGTCTTCACCGGGGTCTTGCTTCCGGAGGCTTCTGGGGACCGCATCACAGACTTGAGGGGGGTCTCACTCGCAGAGGCTTCTATGGACCGCATGACAGTCTTCACCGGGGTCTTGAGAGGGGTATTGCTGCCGGAGGCTACTGAGTTCATGTCGGGGGTACTTGGGATTGCTACGCCCTTAAATCGTATACATTCTTCGTCTTCCTCAAGCAGAGCAGCAGTGGCATTCTGCTTCCTGGGTTTTAGACCCTGTTTTAGCCTGGAGCGCAGGGTCTTCACCTCATAAATGAGGGCATCCTTCTGAGCCCTCAATGCCACATTGTCCAGCCTCACCTGCATGCAGTCCTCTTCGTCACACTCGGTATGTGGGGAGAAGGGTGGAGGGTGCACCGGGTATTCCTCCTCATTGTCTATATCCAATGATGTAGCCATTCCAATGATGGGATTAGTCTCTCGGAGGTCATGGAGCAACTGCAGGGCCACACTATGCTTCAGCCTTGCCATGACCTGATGTGCCTCATCTCGGGAGAACTCAGGGTGGTCACGAGTTACATGACGGTGTAGTTTCCTCCCAGCATACGAACACCCTGTGATGGGACAAGGTTTGGTCCGAACATTTATTCTACCACTGGCCATTTTAAGAATGATGCCTCTTTCATCCAGGTTCCGCACTGCATGTTTGTGCTTAAGGTGCTTATTCAAAGCCAGATAGCGGAGGCTGCACACCGGGCATTCGGTCAACATCCTTCCAAAAACACACACAATGAATTCTATTTAAATGGTTTTCTGTTTCTCCGTTTATATGCGTTAGCCAACTGCTGATTGCAACCATGGGTCCGATGCTTCAATGCAGGGAACACGGACCAAGGGGAGGACTTGGGTTACCACCTGGTTAAAATGGTCCCACCTCCGCACCAACGCGACTGGCGATGGGTCCGATACATTGATTGTTTTTTGTTTCATGGTTCTGCCACGAACTCACAAGACAGTTTTGGGTACAAAACGTGGGGGTAACAGTACCTCCGGGCGCTCCGTCCCGCTCCGGCTTTCGCCGCAGCGGGGGGAGGAGGCATTGAACCCCTCGCACCTGCCCCCGGAGGAGGCAGGGGAGTCAGGTACCCGGAGGCGCACGGTGGACGGCCAGGGCGAGACCGCCACACCGCACTGGAGTCAGAGTTCCGAGTTTTTCGAGCCAGGTCCCGGTGAAACGCAGTACGGAGCACCCGGCAGGAACCTCCAGCAGACCCCCCCGCGCGGTTCCCTCGTCCCTCGGAAGAGGCGGAGAGGTGGGTGTTTTTCATCTGCTGGCGGACTGCCGGGGAGAACGTGCTGCTCGGGAGCCAGGCTCAGAGTTAGTGGAAGTGAGAGCCCGTGCACCTGCCTTTTACAGCAGGCACGCGCTGGTATCGGGGTGGGGAGAGAAGGTAGATGCAGAGGCTGCAGAAACAGCCAGAGCCTTTCCCATCTAACACACCCCTCATTTGGTTCATGAGCACTGGGCAGAGTCCCCTGTCAACTCTCCTTATATTCCTCCGGAGACCAGTTGGGAAATGGCAGCATCCCACTTCACCTGGTAGACCAATATCGTTAAATGAGCTCAGTAATGTACTGCACAACATCACATGGGTAAAATGAGCTATATCATACACTGCAAAATCACATTTGGTTTATTTCCAAAAAGCCTGGAAAAAACACATATCCATCATGTCCTGTAAAATATCATTCTTTGTTTATGTCCGCTCCAGGATTACCCATAGTTTGGATGAACCGACCGCCAAGCACCGGAAGCTGGACCCGGGGAGGAGGCCCTCCGATGGCGGGTCAAATTTGATGATACCGCAGCTGGCTGGACACTAGCCGTAGAAGAACACCTGGGCGGGACCAGGCATGTCCCTCTTTGCAGACAAGCATATGTGCTCCCAGGAGCAGAGTCAATCCCACAGTTTGGAGGAACCGACCGCCAAGCACCGGAAGCTGGACCCGGGGAGGAGGCCCTCCGATGGCGGGTCAAATTTGATGATACCGCAGCTGGCTGGACACTAGCCGTAGAAGAACACCTGGGCGGGACCAGGCATGTCCCTCTTTGCAGACAAGCATATGTGCTCCCAGGAGCAGAGTCAATCCCACAGTTTGGAGGAACCGACCGCCAAGCACCGGAAGCTGGACCCGGGGAGGAGGCCCTCCGATGGCGGGTCAAAGTTGATGATACCGCAGCTGGCTGGACACTAGCCGTAGAAGAACACCTGGGCGGGACCAGGCATGTCCCTCTTTGCAGACAAGCATATGTGCTCCCAGGAGCAGAGTCAATCCCACAGTTTGGAGGAACCGACCGCCAAGCACCGGAAGCTGGACCCGGGGAGGAGGCCCTCCGATGGCGGGTCAAAGTTGATGATACCGCAGCTGGCTGGACACTAGCCGTAGAAGAACACCTGGGCGGGACCAGGCATGTCCCTCTTTGCAGACAAGCATATGTGCTCCCAGGAGCAGAGTCAATCCCACAGTTTGGAGGAACCGACCGCCAAGCACCGGAAGCTGGACCCGGGGAGGAGGCCCTCCGATGGCGGGTCAAAGTTGATGATACCGCAGCTGGCTGGACACTAGCTGTAGAAGAACACCTGGGCGGGACCAGGCATGTCCCTCTTTGCAGACAAGCATATGTGCTCCCAGGAGCAGAGTCAAACCCGCAGTTTGGAAGAACCGACCGCCAGAGCACTGGCACGAAGCCGGGCCGGCGGAGGCCTTCCGATGGCGGGTCACGTTTGCCATTCGATCAATGTCTTTGCAGACAAGCATATTGTTACGCAGGATCAAATAGGTAGTTTGATGAAGTAGGGTCCTGTGCCCGGAGCAAGGCCAATTGCTGAATGCCGCAGCCGACTAAGGCCGCTATGCCACAGTGGAGGATGAGAGAAACAGGTGTTTGTTTTGCATTCCGCGGCAAAGAGGGGAGGTGGAACTTCCACCCCGCTACGGAACCTGTGGTGGGACCCTGAGTCAGACGGTTCGTCTTGGAAACGCTTCATATCGGTCGGCCTGGGAGGTAAGAGACACGCAGGGTAACGGACACGCAGGGTTACCCCCACGCAGCCCACGCAACACGGAGGAGGCAGGGGAGTCTGGTACCCGGAGGCGCATGGCCGCAACACCGCACTGGAGTCAGGGTTTCGAGTTTTTCGAGCCAGGTCCCAGTGAACGCAAGACTCCAGCAGGAGCCTCCAGCAGACCCCCCCGACGTTTCCCTCGTCCCTCCCGGCCATCAGAGTCGAACCCACAGTTCGGAGGAACCGACCGCCAGAGCACCGGCACGAGGCCGGGCCGGCGGAGGCCCTCCGATGGCGGGTCGCGTTTGCCATTCGATCAGTGAGAAATCAGAAGAGGAAGGGGGAAGAAAAAAGACTAACTTGTCTTTTTGGAGAACCATCAAAAATGGGTGAAAATGAAAAAATGTATCCGAGAATAGTGCCCCATAAGGCGGGTAAAGTCCCCTGTCAACTCCCCTCACCTTCCTCCACACTCTGAAAAAGTCAGAGTTATTTTTTGGAGAACCATCAAAAATGGGTGAAAATGAAAAAATGTATCCGAGAATAGTGCCCCATAAGGCGGGTAAAGTCCCCTGTCAACTCCCCTCACCTTCCTCCACACTCTGAAAAAGTCAGAGTTATTTTTTGGAGAACCATCAAAAATGGGTGAAAATGAAAAAATGTATCCGAGAATAGTGCCCCATAAGGCGGGTAAAGTCCCCTGTCAACTCCCCTCACCTTCCTCCACACTCTGAAAAAGTCAGAGTTATTTTTTGGAGAACCATCAAAAATGGGTGAAAATGAAAAAATGTATCCGAGAATAGTGCCACATAAGGCGGGTAAAGTCCCCTGTCAACTCCCCTCACCTTCCTCCACACTCTGAAAAAGTCAGAGTTATTTTTTGGAGAACCATCAAAAATGGGTGAAAATGAAAAAATGTATCCGAGAATAGTGCCCCATAAGGCGGGTAAAGTCCCCTGTCAACTCCCCTCACCTTCCTCCACACTCTGAAAAAGTCAGAGTTATTTTTTGGAGAACCATCAAAAATGGGTGAAAATGAAAAAATGTATCCGAGAATAGTGCCCCATAAGGCGGGTAAAGTCCCCTGTCAACTCCCCTCACCTTCCTCCACACTCTGAAAAAGTCAGAGTTATTTTTTGGAGAACCATCAAAAATGGGTGAAAATGAAAAAATGTATCCGAGAATAGTGCCCCATAAGGCGGGTAAAGTCCCCTGTCAACTCCCCTCACCTTCCTCCACACTCTGAAAAAGTCAGAGTTATTTTTTGGAGAACCATCAAAAATGGGTGAAAATGAAAAAATGTATCCGAGAATAGTGCCCCATAAGGCGGGTAAAGTCCCCTGTCAACTCCCCTCACCTTCCTCCACACTCTGAAAAAGTCAGAGTTATTTTTTGGAGAACCATCAAAAATGGCTAAAAGTGTTGAAATGTATCCGAGAATAGTGCCCCATAAGGCGGATTGAGTCCCCTGTCAACTCCCCTTACCTTCCTCCACACTCTGAAAAAGTCAGAGTTATTTTTTGGAGAACCATCAAAAAGGGCTAAAAGTGTTGAAATGTATCCGAGAATAGTGCCCCATAAGGCGGATAAAGTCCCCTGTCAACTCCCCTCACCTTCCTCCAGATCCCAGTTCAAAAACTTTAAGTTTGGTAAGAACCATGCTGGGGGGTCTCCAGGCAACAAAATGTATCCGAGCCAAAGTGCACATACAGCGGATGAATTCCTCCATGAAGTTACACAGCCGTTTTTTTTCTGAGTCCTCTCAAAAACCGGGTTTCCGATTTCGTGCAGAAGGTAGCTTGTAAAACATGAACGGTTTTTTACAACGGAGGAGGGGAAGTCTGGATTCCCCTCTCCGTTGTACCTTGCAACGGGGGAGGGGAAAAGTGTTCGGGGCTTCGTCCCGAAGCCCCGAACACTTTTCCCCTTCTCCAATTTTTCAGATCCCCTCTCCCATGTAATTTTAAAAGTTCATTTTTTGATTATTTTAACATATAATTGACCGTTTTCTTTCATTTTTTTTTCATTCCACGGGTGGGGGCCTATGGCAGGCTGCCTATGAGCTCCCAAATTTGGCCCGGATCATCCGGGATTTGTGGGATAAGCTCCATAAACTGACAAAGTCATCCAAACATGTCGCTTTTATAGCCCAAAGATATATCATGCAAATACATTAAAATAGTAAAAGGTACGATTGTGCTCGGCATTAACCGGAATTTGATTTATATAGCCCCCAAAAAATGATTAAAAATCGTTTTCGTGGGGAAAAGTGTTAAAACGCCTGATTAAAGCATTTGCGGGACACCAGCGAGCTCCAGACTAGTTTCATTGTGTCGGGGACCCTGGAGAACGATAAGACCATGCATGCAGCAGCTGCGTGTGTGTGTAAACTGCCCCTCCCCCTCGCAAGCAGGCGGGGGAGAGAGAGATCTGTCGTCTCGATTTACACATGCTATGACTCCGGGGGTACTTCCATTCGCTTCGTCTTGATCTGTTGATGTTATTTCATGTCTCGTTTGTCCATTGTGACGGTGGTAAAGCCAGGGAAAAGTCCCGGAGATATACTGAGAAATCTTTGTAACAACATTTTCCTGCAATCACAGCTGTTCACAGCTACGAGGCTGGGACCGCTTCCATTCGCTTCGTCTTGATCTGTAGATGTTATTTCATGTCTCATTTGTTCATTTTGATTGAGAAAAAGTTGTACATTTAGTGAATTCAGAGTGTCTAAGCTGCACAAGTAGGCATGTTTGAGTACTCAGGTCCAGTGGCTCACTGCGTTAACGCTCGCCCCTGGATGCGGTTGGTCGCGTGTTCGAATCCATGCTGTGGCATACTTTTTTTCATTTTCACCCTTTTTCTATGGATCTCCAAAAAGTGAACTTTTACATTTTCTGAGTCTGGAGGAATTCAAGGGGAGTTTTCAGGGGAGTGCGTTCTCTCTGCCATCTCCTCCCTGTGTGTGCGTTGCTGCATGCAGCAGCTGCGTGTGTGTGTAAACTGCCCCTCCCCCTCGCAAGCAGGCGGGGGAGAGAGAGATCTGTCGTCTCGATTTACACATGCTATGACTCCGGGGGTACTTCCATTCGCTTCGTCTTGATCTGTTGATGTTATTTCATGTCTCGTTTGTCAATTGTGACGGTGGTAAAGCCAGGGAAATGTCCCGGAGATATAGGCTACTGAGAAATCTTTGAAACAGCATTTTCCTGCGATCACAGCTGTTCACAGCTACGAGGCTGGGACCACTTTCATTCGCTTCGTCTTGATCTGTAGATGTTATTTCATGTCTCATTTGTTCATTTTGATGGAGAAAAAGTTGTACATTTAGTGAATTCAGAGTGTCTAAGCTGCACAAGTAGGCATGTTTGAGTACTCAGGTCCAGTGGCTCACTGCGTTAACGCTCGTCCCTGGATGCGGTTGGTCGCGTATTCGAATCCATGCTGTGGCAAAAAAAGAAACATTTTCACCCTTTTTCTATGGATCTCCAAAAGGTGAACTTTTACATTTTCTGAGTCTGGAGGAATTCAAGGGGAGTTTTCAGGGGAGTGCGTTCTCTCTAACCAATGAGCTAACTGAAGCTAACCAATGAGCTAACTGATGCTAACCAATGAGCTAACCCAGGCTAACCAATGAGCTAGCCCAGGCTAACCAATGAGCTAACTGAAGCTAACCAATGAGCTAACCAAGGCTAACCAATGAGCTAACTGAGGCTAACCAATGAGCTAACTGATGCTAACCAATGAGCTAACCGAGGCTAACCAATGAGCTAACTGAAGCTAACCAGGGCTAAACAATGAGCTAACCGAGGAATGAGCTAACCCAGGCTAACCAATGAGCTAACCGAGGCTAACCAATTAGCTAACTGAAGCTAACCAATGAGCTAACCCAGGCTAACCAATGAGCTAACCGAGGCTAACCAATGAGCTAACTGAAGCTAACCAATGAACTAACCCAGGCTAACCAATGAGCTAACCCAGGCTAACCAATGAGCTAACCCAGGCTAACCAATGAGCTAACTGAAGCTAACCAATGAGCTAACGCAGGCTAACCATTGAGCTAACCAAGGCTAACCAATGAGCTAACTGAAGCTAACCAATGAGCAAACCCAGGCTAACCAATGAGCTAACTGAGGCTAACCAATGAGCTAACTGAAGCTAACCAATGAGCTAACTGAGGAATGAGCTAACCCAGGCTAACCAATGAGCTAACTGAGGCTAACCAAAGAGCTAACTGATGCTAACCAGAGAGCTAACTGATGCTAACCAATGAGCTAACCCAGGCTAACCAATGAGCTAACCGAGGCTAACCAATGAGCTAACTGAAGCTAAC
>NW_027639931.1:0-103771 GCF_949606895.1 Notothenia rossii
GGAGAACCATAGAAATGGGTGAAAATGAAAAAATGTTTCCCAAAATAGTGCCTCATAATGCGGGTAGAGTCCCCTGCCAACTCCCCTTGCATTCCTCCAGACTCAGAAAAAGTCTAAGTCAACTTTTTGGAGAACCATAAAAAGGGCTAAAAGTGTTAAAATGTATCCCAAAATAGTGCCTCATAATGCGGGTAGAGTCCCCTGCCAACTCCCCTTGCATTCCTCCAGACCCAGAAAAAGTCTAAGTCAACTTTTTGGAGAACCATAGAAAATGGGTGAAAATGACAAATGTATCCCAAAATAGTGCCTCATAATGCGGGTAGAGTCCCCTGCCAACTCCCCTTGCATTCCTCCAGACTCAGAAAAAGTCTAAGTCAACTTTTTGGAGAACCATAGAAAATGGGTGAAAATGAAAAATGTATCCCAAAATAGTGCCTCATAATGCGGGTAGAGTCCCATCAAACTCCCATTGCATTCCTCCAGACTCAGAAAAAGTCTAAGTCAACTTTTTGGAGAACCATAGAAAATGGGAGAAAATGAAAAATGTATCCCAAAATAGTGCCTCATAATGCGGGTAGAGTCCCCTGCCAACTCCCCTTGCATTCCTCCAGATTAAGAAAAAGTCTAAGTCAACTTTTTGGAGAACCATAGAAATGGGTGAAAATGAAAAATGTATCAGAAAATAGTGCCTCATAATGCGGGTAGAGTCCCCTGCCAACTCCCCTTGCATTCCTCCAGACTCAGAAAAAGTCTAAGTTAACTTTTTGAAGAACCATAAAAAAGGGCTAAAAGTGTTAAAATGTATCCCAAAATAGTGCCTCATAAGGCAGGTAGAGTCCCATCAAACTCCCATTGCATTCCTCCAGACTCAGAAAAAGTCTAAGTCAACTTTTTGGAGAACCATAGAAATGGTTGAAAATGAAAAAAAGTATCCCAAAATAGTGCCTCATAATGCGGGTAGAGTCCCCTGCCAACTTCCCTTGCATTCCTCCAGACTCAGAAAAAGTCTAAGTCAACTTTTTGGAGAACCATAGAAAATGGGTGAAAATGAATAAATGTATCCCAAAATAGTGCCTCATAATGCGGGTAGAGTCCCATCAAACTCCCATTGCATTCCTCCAGACTCAGAAAAAGTCTAAGTCAACTTTTTGGAGAACCATAGAAAATGGGTGAAAATGAAAAATGTATCCCAAAATAGTGCCTCATAATGCGGGTAGAGTCCCATCAAACTCCCATTGCATTCCTCCAGACTCAGAAAAAGTCTAAGTCAAGTTTTTGGAGAACCATAGAAAATGGGTGAAAGTGAAAAATGTATCCCAAAATAGTGCCTCATAATGCGGGTAGAGTCCCATCAAACTCCCATTGCATTCCTCCAGACTCAGAAAAAGTCTAAGTCAAGTTTTTGGAGAACCATAGAAAATGGGTGAAAGTGAAAAATGTATCCCAAAATAGTGCCTCATAATGCGGGTAGAGTCCCCTGCCAACTCCCCTTGCATTCCTCCAGATTAAGAAAAAGTCTAAGTCAACTTTTTGGAGAACCATAGAAATGGGTGAAAATGAAAAAATGTATCCCAAAATAGTGACTCATAATGCGGGTAGAGTCCCCTGCCAACTCCCCTTGCATTCCTCCAGACTCAGAAAAAGTCTAAGTCAACTTTTTGGAGAACCATAAAAAGGGCTAAAAGTGTTAAAATGTATCCCAAAATAATGCCTCATAATGCGGGTAGAGTCCCCTGCCAACTCCCCTTGCATTCCTCCAGATTCAGAAAAAGTCTAAGTCAACTTTTTGGAGAACCATAGAAAATGGGTGAAAATGAAAAATGTATCCCAAAATAGTGCCTCATAATGCGGGTAGAGTCCCCTGCCAACTCCCATTGCATTCCTCCAGACTCAGAAAAAGTCTAAGTCAACTTTTTGGAGAACCATAGAAAATGGGTGAAAATTAAAATGTATCCCAAAATAGTGCCTCATAATGCGGGTAGAGTCCCCTGCCAACTCCCCTTGCATTCCTCCAGATTAAGAAAAAGTCTAAGTCAACTTTTTGGAGAACCATAGAAAATGGGTAAAAATGAAAATGTATCCCAAAATAGTGACTCATAATGCGGGTAGAGTCCCCTGCCAACTCCCCTTGCATTCCTCCAGATTAAGAAAAAGTCTAAGTCAACTTTTTGGAGAACCATAGAAATGGGTGAAAATGAAAAAATGTATCAGAAAATAGTGCCTCATAATGCGGGTAGAGTCCCCTGCCAACTCCCCCTGCATTCCTCCAGACTCAGAAAAGTCTAAGTCAACTTTTTGGAGAACCATAAAAAGGGCTAAAATTGTTAAAATGTATCCCAAAATAGTGCCTCATAATGCGGGTAGAGTCCCCTGCCAACTCCCCTTGCATTCCTCCAGATTAAGAAAAAGTCTAAGTCAACTTTTTGGAGAACCATAGAAAATGGGTGAAAATGAAAAATGTATCCCAAAATAGTGCCTCATAATGCGGGTAGAGTCCCCTGCCAACTCCCATTGCATTCCTCCAGACTCAGAAAAAGTCTAAGTCAACTTTTTGGAGAACCATAGAAAATGGGTGAAAATGAAAAATGTATCCCAAAATAGTGCCTCATAATGCGGGTAGAGTCCCCTGCCAACTCCCCTTGCATTCCTCCAGACTCAGAAAAAGTCTAAGTCAACTTTTTGGAGAACCATAAAAAGGGCTAAAAGTGTTAAAATGTATCCCAAAATAGTGCCTCATAATGCGGGTAGAGTCCCCTGCCAACTCCCCTTGCATTCCTCCAGATTAAGAAAAAGTCTAAGTCAACTTTTTGGAGAACCATAGAAATGGGTGAAAATGAAAAAATGTATCCCAAAATAGTGCCTCATAATGCGGGTAGAGTCCCCTGCCAACTCCCCTTGCATTCCTCCAGACCCAGAAAAAGTCTAAGTCAACTTTTTGGAGAACCATAGAAAATGGGTGAAAATGACAAATGTATCCCAAAATAGTGCCTCATAATGCGGGTAGAGTCCCCTGCCAACTCCCCTTGCATTCCTCCATACTCAGAAAAAGTCTAAGTCAATTTTTTGGAGAACCATAGAAATGGGTGAAAATGAAAAAATGTTTCCCAAATAGTGCCTCATAATGCGGGTAGAGTCCCCTGCCAACTCCCCTTGCATTCCTCCAGACTCAGAAAAAGTCTAAGTCAACTTTTTGGAGAACCATAAAAAGGGCTAAAAGTGTTAAAATGTATCCCAAAATAGTGCCTCATAATGCGGGTAGAGTCCCCTGCCAACTCCCCTTGCATTCCTCCAGACCCAGAAAAAGTCTAAGTCAACTTTTTGGAGAACCATAGAAAATGGGTGAAAATGACAAATGTATCCCAAAATAGTGCCTCATAATGCGGGTAGAGTCCCCTGCCAACTCCCCTTGCATTCCTCCAGACTCAGAAAAAGTCTAAGTCAACTTTTTGGAGAACCATAGAAAATGGGTGAAAATGAAAAATGTATCCCAAAATAGTGCCTCATAATGCGGGTAGAGTCCCATCAAACTCCCATTGCATTCCTCCAGACTCAGAAAAAGTCTAAGTCAACTTTTTGGAGAACCATAGAAAATGGGTGAAAATGAAAAATGTATCCCAAAATAGTGCCTCATAATGCGGGTAGAGTCCCCTGCCAACTCCCCTTGCATTCCTCCAGATTAAGAAAAAGTCTAAGTCAACTTTTTGGAGAACCATAGAAATGGGTGAAAATGAAAAAATGTATCAGAAAATAGTGCCTCATAATGCGGGTAGAGTCCCCTGCCAACTCCCCTTGCATTCCTCCAGACTCAGAAAAAGTCTAAGTTAACTTTTTGAAGAACCATAAAAAAGGGCTAAAAGTGTTAAAATGTATCCCAAAATAGTGCCTCATAAGGCAGGTAGAGTCCCATCAAACTCCCATTGCATTCCTCCAGACTCAGAAAAAGTCTAAGTCAACTTTTTGGAGAACCATAGAAATGGTTGAAAATGAAAAAAAGTATCCCAAAATAGTGCCTCATAAGGCAGGTAGAGTCCCATCAAACTCCCATTGCATTCCTCCAGACTCAGAAAAAGTCTAAGTCAACTTTTTGGAGAACCATAGAAAATGGGTGAAAATGAATAAATGTATCCCAAAATAGTGCCTCATAATGCGGGTAGAGTCCCATCAAACTCCCATTGCATTCCTCCAGACTCAGAAAAAGTCTAAGTCAACTTTTTGGAGAACCATAGAAAATGGGTGAAAATGAAAAATGTATCCCAAAATAGTGCCTCATAATGCGGGTAGAGTCCCATCAAACTCCCATTGCATTCCTCCAGACTCAGAAAAAGTCTAAGTCAAGTTTTTGGAGAACCATAGAAAATGGGTGAAAGTGAAAAATGTATCCCAAAATAGTGCCTCATAATGCGGGTAGAGTCCCCTGCCAACTCCCCTTGCATTCCTCCAGATTAAGAAAAAGTCTAAGTCAACTTTTTGGAGAACCATAGAAATGGGTGAAAATGAAAAAATGTATCCCAAAATAGTGACTCATAATGCGGGTAGAGTCCCCTGCCAACTCCCCTTGCATTCCTCCAGACTCAGAAAAAGTCTAAGTCAACTTTTTGGAGAACCATAAAAAGGGCTAAAAGTGTTAAAATGTATCCCAAAATAATGCCTCATAATGCGGGTAGAGTCCCCTGCCAACTCCCCTTGCATTCCTCCAGATTCAGAAAAAGTCTAAGTCAACTTTTTGGAGAACCATAGAAAATGGGTGAAAATGAAAAATGTATCCCAAAATAGTGCCTCATAATGCGGGTAGAGTCCCCTGCCAACTCCCATTGCATTCCTCCAGACTCAGAAAAAGTCTAAGTCAACTTTTTGGAGAACCATAGAAAATGGGTGAAAATGAAAAATGTATCCCAAAATAGTGCCTCATAATGCGGGTAGAGTCCCCTGCCAACTCCCCTTGCATTCCTACAGATTAAGAAAAAGTCTAAGTCAACTTTTTGGAGAACCATAGAAATGGGTGAAAATGAAAAAATGTATCCCAAAATAGTGCCTCATAATGCGGGTAGAGTCCCCTGCCAACTCCCCTTGCATTCCTCCAGACTCAGAAAAAGTCTAAGTCAACTTTTTGGAGAACCATAAAAAGGGCTAAAAGTGTTAAAATGTATCCCAAAATAGTGCCTCATAATGCGGGTAGAGTCCCCTGCCAACTCCCCTTGCATTCCTCCAGATTAAGAAAAAGTCTAAGTCAACTTTTTGGAGAACCATAGAAATGGGTGAAAATGAAAAAATGTATAGCAAATTAGTGCCTCATAAGGCAGGTAGAGTCCCATCAAACTCCCATTGCATTCCTCCAGACTCAGAAAAAGCCTAAGTCAACTTTTTGGAGAACCATAAAAAAGGGCTAAAAGTGTTAAAATGTATCCCAAAATAATGCCTCATAATGCGGGTAGAGTCCCGTGCCAACTCCCCTTGCATTCCTCCAGACTCAGAAAAAGTCTAAGTCAACTTTTTGGAGAACCTTAGAAAATGGGTGAAAATGAACAAATGTATCCCAAAATAGTGCCTCATAATGCGGGTAGAGTCCCCTGCCAACTCCCCTTGCATTCCTCCAGACTCAGAAAAAGTCTAAGTTAACTTTTTGAAGAACCATAAAAAAGGGCTAAAAGTGTTAAAATGTATCCAAAATAGTGCCTCATAAGGCAGGTAGAGTCCCATCAAACTCCCATTGCATTCCTCCAGACTCAGAAAAAGTCTAAGTCAACTTTTTGGAGAACCATAGAAATGGTTGAAAATGAAAAAAAGTATCCCAAAATAGTGCCTCATAAGGCAGGTAGAGTCCCATCAAACTCCCATTGCATTCCTCCAGACTCAGAAAAAGTCTAAGTCAACTTTTTGGAGAACCATAGAAAATGGGTGAAAATGAATAAATGTATCCCAAAATAGTGCCTCATAATGCGGGTAGAGTCCCATCAAACTCCCATTGCATTCCTCCAGACTCAGAAAAAGTCTAAGTCAACTTTTTGGAGAACCATAGAAAATGGGTGAAAATGAAAAATGTATCCCAAAATAGTGCCTCATAATGCGGGTAGAGTCCCATCAAACTCCCATTGCATTCCTCCAGACTCAGAAAAAGTCTAAGTCAAGTTTTTGGAGAACCATAGAAAATGGGTGAAAGTGAAAAATGTATCCCAAAATAGTGCCTCATAATGCGGGTAGAGTCCCCTGCCAACTCCCCTTGCATTCCTCCAGATTAAGAAAAAGTCTAAGTCAACTTTTTGGAGAACCATAGAAATGGGTGAAAATGAAAAAATGTATCCCAAAATAGTGACTCATAATGCGGGTAGAGTCCCCTGCCAACTCCCCTTGCATTCCTCCAGACTCAGAAAAAGTCTAAGTCAACTTTTTGGAGAACCATAAAAAGGGCTAAAAGTGTTAAAATGTATCCCAAAATAATGCCTCATAATGCGGGTAGAGTCCCCTGCCAACTCCCCTTGCATTCCTCCAGATTCAGAAAAAGTCTAAGTCAACTTTTTGGAGAACCATAGAAAATGGGTGAAAATGAAAAATGTATCCAAAATAGTGCCTCATAATGCGGGTAGAGTCCCCTGCCAACTCCCATTGCATTCCTCCAGACTCAGAAAAAGTCTAAGTCAACTTTTTGGAGAACCATAGAAAATGGGTGAAAATGAAAAATGTATCCCAAAATAGTGCCTCATAATGCGGGTAGAGTCCCCTGCCAACTCCCCTTGCATTCCTACAGATTAAGAAAAAGTCTAAGTCAACTTTTTGGAGAACCATAGAAATGGGTGAAAATGAAAAAATGTATCCCAAAATAGTGCCTCATAATGCGGGTAGAGTCCCCTGCCAACTCCCCTTGCATTCCTCCAGACTCAGAAAAAGTCTAAGTCAACTTTTTGGAGAACCATAAAAAGGGCTAAAAGTGTTAAAATGTATCCCAAAATAGTGCCTCATAATGCGGGTAGAGTCCCCTGCCAACTCCCCTTGCATTCCTCCAGATTAAGAAAAAGTCTAAGTCAACTTTTTGGAGAACCATAGAAATGGGTGAAAATGAAAAATGTATACCAAATTAGTGCCTCATAAGGCAGGTAGAGTCCCATCAAACTCCATTGCATTCCTCCAGACTCAGAAAAAGCCTAAGTCAACTTTTTGGAGAACCATAAAAAAGGGCTAAAAGTGTTAAAATGTATCCCAAAATAATGCCTCATAATGCGGGTAGAGTCCCGTGCCAACTCCCCTTGCATTCCTCCAGACTCAGAAAAAGTCTAAGTCAACTTTTTGGAGAACCTTAGAAAATGGGTGAAAATGAACAAATGTATCCCAAAATAGTGCCTCATAATGCGGGTAGAGTCCCCTGCCAACTCCCCTTGCATTCCTCCAGACTCAGAAAAAGTCTAAGTCAACTTTTTGGAGAACTATAGAAAATGGGTGAAAATGAAAAATGTATCCCAAAATAGTGCCTCATAATGCGGGTAGAGTCCCCTGCCAACTCCCCTTGCATTCCTCCAGATTCAGAAAAAGTCTAAGTCAACTTTTTGGAGAACCATAGAAAATGGGTGGAAATTTAAAAAATGTATCCCAAAATAGTGCCTCATAATGCGGGTAGAGTCCCCTGCCAACTCCCCTTGCATTCCTCCAGATTCAGAAAAAGTCTAAGTCAACTTTTTGGAGAACCATAGAAAATGGGTAAAAATGAAAAATGTATCCCAAAATAGTGACTCATAATGCGGGTAGAGTCCCCTGCCAACTCCCCTTGCATTCCTCCAGATTAAGAAAAAGTCTAAGTCAACTTTTTGGAGAACCATAGAAATGGGTGAAAATGAAAAAATGTATCAGAAAATAGTGCCTCATAATGCGGGTAGAGTCCCCTGCCAACTCCCCTTGCATTCCTCCAGACTCAGAAAAAGTCTAAGTTAACTTTTCGAAGAACCATAAAAAAGGGCTAAAAGTGTTAAAATGTATCCCAAAATAGTGCCTCATAATGCGGGTAGAGTCCCATCAAACTCCCATTGCATTCCTCCAGACTCAGAAAAAGTCTAAGTCAACTTTTTGGAGAACCATAGAAAATGGGTGAAAATGAAAAATGTATCCCAAAATAGTGACTCATAATGCGGGTAGAGTCCCCTGCCAACTCCCCTTGCATTCCTCCAGATTAAGAAAAAGTCTAAGTCAACTTTTTGGAGAACCATAGAAATGGGTGAAAATGAAAAAATATATCCCAAAATAGTGCCTCATAATGCGGGTAGAGTCCCCTGCCAACTCCCCTTGCATTCCTCCAGACTCAGAAAAAGTGTAAGTCAACTTTATGGAGAACCATAAAAAGGGCTAAAAGTGTTAAAATGTATCCCAAAATAGTGCCTCATAATGCGGGTAGAGTCCCCTGCCAATTCCCCTTGCATTCCTCCAGACCCAGAAAAAGTCTAAGTCAACTTTTTGGAGAACCATATAAAATGGGTGAAAATGAAAAAAGTATCCCAAAATAGTGCCTCATAATGCGGGTAGAGTCCCCTGCCAACTCCCCCTGCATTCCTCCAGACTCAGAAAAGTCTAAGTCAACTTTTTGGAGAACCATAAAAAGGGCTAAAATTGTTAAAATGTATCCCAAAATAGTGCCTCATAATGCGGGTAGAGTCCCCTGCCAACTCCCCTTGCATTCCTCCAGATTAAGAAAAAGTCTAAGTCAACTTTTTGGAGAACCATAGAAAATGGGTGAAAATGAAGTAATGTATCCCAAAATAGTGCCTCATCATGCGCGTAGAGTCCCCTGCCAACTCCCTTGCATTCCTCCAGACTCAGAAAAAGTCTCAGTCAACTTTTTGGAGAACCATAGAAAATGGGTGAAAATGAAGTAATGTATCCCAAAATAGTGCCTCATCATGCGCGTAGAGTCCCCTGCCAACTCCCTTGCATTCCTCCAGACTCAGAAAAAGTCTAAGTCAACTTTTTGGAGAACCATAGAAAATGGGTGGAAATTTAAAAAATGTATCCCAAAATAGTGCCTCATAATGCGGGTAGAGTCCCCTACCAACTCCCCTTTCATTCCTCCAGACTCAGAAAAAGTCTAAGTCAACTTTTTGGAGAACCATAGAAAATGGGTGAAAATGAAGTAATGTATCCCAAAATAGTGCCTCATCATGCGCGTAGAGTCCCCTGCCAACTCCCTTGCATTCCTCCAGACTCAGAAAAAGTCTAAGTCAACTTTTTGGAGAACCATAGAAAATGGGTGGAAATTTAAAAAATGTATCCCAAAATAGTGCCTCATAATGCGGGTAGAGTCCCCTACCAACTCCCCTTTCATTCCTCCAGACTCAGAAAAAGTCTAAGTCAACTTTTTGGGGAACCATAAAAAAGGGCTAAAAGTGTTCAAATGTATCCCAAAATAGTGCGTCATAAGGCAGGTAGAGTCCCATCAAACTCCCCTTGCATTCCTCCAGACTCAGAAAAAGTCTAAGTCAACTTTTTGGACAACCATAGAAATGGGTGAAAATGAAAAAAGTATCCCAAAATAGTGCCTCATAATGCGGGTAGAGTCCCCTGCCAACTTCCCTTGCATTCCTCCAGACTCAGAAAAAGTCTAAGTCAACTTTTTGGAGAACCATAGAAAATGGGTGAACATGAAAAAATGTATCCCAAAATAGTGCCTCATAAGGCGGGTAGAGTACCCTGCCAACTCCCCTTGCATTCCTCCAGACTCAGAAAAAGTCTAAGTCAACTTTTTGGAGAACTATAGAAAATGGGTGAAAATGAAAAATGTATCCCAAAATAGTGCCTCATAATGCGGGTAGAGTCCCCTGCCAACTCCCCTTGCATTCTTCCAGATTCAGAAAAAGTCTAAGTCAACGTTTTGGAGAACCATAGAAAATGGGTGAAAATGAATACATTTATCCCAAAATAGTGCCTCATAATGCGGGTAGAGTCCCATCAAACTCCCATTGCATTCCTCCAGACTCAGAAAAAGTCTAAGTCAACTTTTTGGAGAACCATAGAAAATGGGTGAAAATGAAAAATGTATCCCAAAATAGTGCCTCATAATGCGGGTAGAGTCCCATCAAACTCCCATTGCATTCCTCCAGACTCAGAAAAAGTCTAAGTCAACTTTTTGGAGAACCCTATTTAGGGGCAATGGATGTCCACTTGCGGGAGACGACAGACAGTGGTGCGGTTAGCCAAAGTGACAATGGATGTCCACTTGCGGGAGACGACAGACAGTGGTGCGGTTAGCCAAAGTGACAGACCTAATGTTAGACAAATTTACAGGCAATGGACGTCCACTCTCGGGAGAGAGACCTCCAGCATGTGTCCCTGACATGGAGACTCTGTTTATTTCACTCATCCAGGACAGAGACCGGGGAAATCTCCTCTCTGTGGCCCCTCCAAGACCCCCAAAGGACGGACCACAGACCTCCAGCATGTGTCCCTGACATGGGCACCTCCATAACCTTGCACACCGTGAGTCCCCGGACTCCCGGACTTAAGCACTCCCCCACGGACTAAACCCAGATGTTCACACCCTACAGAACTCCATGCCCCTGGTTAACCTAAAGGGGGTGGATTTTGCGGTGCTTTACCGTCGGCACATCGGTATCCATATTCGGCCTTATTCACGGCACCACCACCCCTTCTGTGGAGGATATTCTCATGCTCCTGGTAACCCTTTAAATAGTCTGATACTGTCAGGGCTCATCACCGCACTTTACAAGCCATAAATAATGTTTAAATGGTCGGGGAAAGTGTTTTTAAACGTCTGGAAGAGAGTTGTAGCCTGTCATTTTGCAGGATATCATTTAACATGTAACCTCTCCTGGAAATGCACAGAATATGTCCATTTCCAGGAGAGGTTCCATGTTAAATTATATCCTGCAAAATGACAGGCTATAAGCCAGGAAAAAGTGTTTGAAAGGCGGGGAAAAGTTGTTTAAAATAGTCGGAAAAGTGTTTTTAAACGTCTGGAAGAGAGTTGTTGCCTGTCATTTTGCAGGATATAATTTAACATGGAACCTCTCCTGGAAATGCGCAGAGTATGTCCATTTCCAGGAGAGGTTCCATGTTAAATTATATCCTGCAAAATGACAGGCTATAAGCCAGGAAAAAGTGTTTGAAAGGCGGGGAAAAGTTGTTTAAAATAGTCGGAAAAGTGTTTTTAAACGTCTGGAAGAGAGTTGTTGCCTGTCATTTTGCAGGATATAATTTAACATGGAACCTCTCCTGGAAATGCGCAGAGTATGTCCATTTCCAGGAGAGGTTCCATGTTAAATTATATCCTGCAAAATGACAGGCTATAAGCCAGGAAAAAGTGTTTGAAAGGCGGGGAAAAGTTGTTTAAAATAGTCGGAAAAGTGTTTTTAAACGTCTGGAAGAGAGTTGTTGCCTGTCATTTTGCAGGATATAATTTAACATGGAACCTCTCCTGGAAATGCGCAGAGTATGTCCATTTCCAGGAGAGGTTCCATGTTAAATTATATCCTGCAAAATGACAGGCTATAAGCCAGGAAAAAGTGTTTGAAAGGCGGGGAAAAGTTGTTTAAAATACTCTGATACCTCCAGGGCGCATCACCGCATTTTACAAGCCAGGGAAGGTGTCGGAATCCTGGGTAAACATTGTTTAAATAGTCTGACACCTGGCACTGTATTTGCCCCTGGGAGAGGTTCCATGTTAAATTATATCCTGCAAAATGACAGGCTATAAGCCAGGAAAAAGTGTTTGAAAGGCGGGGAAAAGTTGTTTAAAATACTCTGATACCTCCAGGGCGCATCACCGCATTTTACAAGCCAGGGAAGGTGTCGGAATCCTGGGTAAACATTGTTTAAATAGTCTGACACCTGGCACTGTATTTGCCCCTGGGAGAGGTTCCATGTTAAATTATATCCTGCAAAATGACAGGCTATAAGCCAGGAAAAAGTGTTTGAAAGGCGGGGAAAAGTTGTTTAAAATACTCTGATACCTCCAGGGCGCATCACCGCATTTTACAAGCCAGGGAAGGTGTCGGAATCCTGGGTAAACATTGTTTAAATAGTCTGACACCTGGCACTGTATTTGCCCCTGGGAAACTTCAAGGTTATATTCATGTTTTATTATTTATTTAATAATCACATGATTTTTACAAAAACAGTATACACAGTATACATATATACAATAATAATAATAATAATAATATAACAATATACATAATAAAAACATGAAAAGTGGTGAAAATGAGAAAATGTATCCGAAAATAGTGCCTCCTAATGCGGGCATGTGGACAGTAGCCACAGACTCACAGGCACACACACACATGCAGAGATCCAGGGGGCGGAGCACATGGCTTTTTTTACCCAGAAATAAGTCTATGAGAGGCGGGGAGACTCAGAGGACAGGCTGCGTCACCTCACTTTGTAACCCAGGAAAAGAGCAGGAATTCTGGCTGCGTGAGTGTTAAAAGTGCATTCATCTGTGTTAATCCGACAGCCGCAGAGGTGCTGACGCAAAGCAGGCGGAACAAATTGATTATTTGAAACAGGAATAAATGTTTGCAAGGCGGGGAAAGTGTTCCTGCAGCCCCTCCATAACGGTAATAATGATTAGAAATGATTTCCAGGGCAGAAAGCGTTTTTTAAATGTGGAAAAAAATATGTTAAACTGTTTAAAAAGCACAAAGTGATTTGAGTGCAGTTCTCATGTGTCCCCACAGGAGGGCGCGTCGTCCCAGGGAGCACAGTACATGGTGACAAGGTACGATTTATACCCTAAAATAGCATGCTAAGTGTGGGTGGATTAGTTTCAAAGCATGCACACTCTGCTCGTGTCAGACTTCCATCAAATAGACCGGGGAAAACACCTCTCATTAGCCCCTCAAAGACCACCAAAGGACGGACTAAGCAGCTCCAGCACGGCTCCCTCACATGGAGCTCAGGTTATTTCATACCTCCAGGAGAGGGACCGGGAAAACCACCTCTCTGTAGCCCCTGACAGAGCCCCAAAGGACGGACTAAGGACCTCCGGCAACAGTGGCACTTCCATAACCTCGTGCACCGTGAGACCCCGGGCCCCCGGACTTAAGCACTCCCCCACGGACTAAACCCAGATGTTCACACCCTGCAGAATCTCATGCCCCTGGTCACCTTTAAGGGGGGGTGGATTTTGCGGTGCTTTACCGTCCGAACACAAGCATCAATATTCGTCCTCCTTCACAGCAGCAGCAGCAGCAGCAGCAGCAGCAGCAGCAGCAGCAGCAGCAGCAGCAGCAGCAGCAGCAGCACCTGCCCTGCTGCACTTCCATAACCTCGTGCACCGTGAGACCCCGGGCCCCCGGACTTAAGCACTCCCCCACGGACTAAACCCAGATGTTCACACCCTGCAGAATCTCATGCCCCTGGTCACCTTTAAGGGGGGGTGGATTTTGCGGTGCTTTACCGTCCGAACACAAGCATCAATATTCGTCCTCCTTCACAGCAGCAGCAGCAGCAGCAGCAGCAGCAGCAGCAGCAGCACCTGCCCTGCTGGAGGTTCACACTTTAACTTATTTGTATTCGTTTTTTTTTGTTCCCCTCCTCTGCCTTACACATCCTCCCACGCTCGAGCACTCCTCACTCGGACTAAACCCCTCCATGCACACCGCCAGAACCAGAACCTCACGCCCCTGGTGACCTTAAAGGTGTTTGTCTTTGTTTGTTTTTGTACTCCACATAGACAGGCAGGTGTTCAGCACCACGGACAGAGCGGGCCCGCTGCTGCTGCTGCTGGAAGGTGGAACACTTTGAGTCTTTTTATTTTCTCTTTTCTCCCTGCTCCTGCACACACCTTTTGTTACCCTCCTCTGCCTTACACATCCTCCCACGCTCGAGCACTCCTCACTCGGACTAAACCCAGATGTTCACACCCTACAGAACTTCATGCCCCTGGTTACCCTAAAGGGGTGGATTTTGCGGTGCTTTACCGTCCGCACATCGGCATACATATTCGGCCTTATTCATGACACTACCACCCCTTCTTTGGAGGATATTGCAGGATATAATTTAACATGGAACCTCTCCTGGAAATGCACAGAGTATGTCCATTTCCAGGAGAGGTTACATGTTAAATTATATCCTGCAAAATGACAGGCACTGTATTTGCCCCTGGGAACCTTCAAGGTTATACTAATGTTTTTTTTTTTTTTTTTATTTAATTATCACACCACTTTTACAAAAACAGTATACAAAATAAACATAATAACAACATGATTAACAGGGGCCTGGGGGCCATATTAGCCGTCTAACTTGTACAGTGCACCGGGGAAAAAAGGTTGAGTCCACGGCCCCTTTCCCCTCATCAGGAGTACCAATCGGTCCTGAAGAAGAGGTATCGCTGCTCTCCGCCCCTGAATCCTCTTCGGAGGTAGCTGACGGTGGTAGACCTCCTTCTGATGATGATGCTGCTGCAGCTGCTGCCGCCGCCCTGAACATGGAGCGGATCTTCAATGCCTCCTTTATTCCAGGCGTATTCGCGTAGAACCGGTCTGCAGTGCTTACGTCGTGGCACATAAACCTAGCCAGAATCGACCTGCTTTCTGGATCTTGGTGATGCTTGATATTGTCAGCCAGGGCAGTGCGCAAGATGGTGAAGGTGACGGCTGTTTCTAGCCCAGCATCAGCCCAAGCCCTCTTCAAGTGAGCGTTCAGGTTCTTGGAAGCCTGCTTCCCCGATGTGAAAAGGAAGAATTCATTCTGAGGACCCGACAAGCCCTCTTTTATCCCCATCCACCGCATGACCCAGCTAAACTCCTTTATTGTAAGCACCAGCTGTGCTTCACCAAATGTCTTGGCAGTCTTGTGATCCTGCACGTGGATGATGTAGCCCTCAGCAGTGCCCCTTCTGTCCGCCTCAAAGACCTCCGTGTTGGTCATGTTTGCATACACACCCGGACGGTGGCCATACAGGAGGCTCCAATGGAGGGTTAGATAGCCATATAGCAGGTACTGGGTGATTGTGGTCGGATTGCTAGCCATCAGGTCAAGGAGATCAGGGATGCGCTTCTCAGCGGCCGCCATGGCGGCGAGAAGCTCCGCCTGGCTCGGCAGACGATCCAGCTTGTCCCTCTTCACCTTAAACTGGTGGAGAGTGACAGACTTTTTCAAATCGTTAATGTTGGCTTTCACCTCTCTGATGATGTTGGTCATATCAGACTGGGTGAGCCTGCACCCCCGGAGCTTTGATGCAGACAAGTACCTCAGGAAATGGTTCACAGTCTTCAGGAACAACAGCGATGTTGTGACTGTCCGGCCCGACTCTGAAATATACTTGCTCCAGCCACGGACCCTCTTTGTGTCTTTTAGAAACAGCCAGTCTGACAGCCGGTCAAAACCATGGGCCATGAATACTATGAAGTTCTTTATCCGGCTGACATTGGACATACAATTCTCTTTCCGTTTTACTGTCGGTGCAAGACCCTCACAATGACCTCTGTATGTCTGAATGTACGTCTCCATGCTTTTAGGCAACGTGATTTCACGCATGGTATTCCGCAGTCCCTTCCCAGTGCACCATTGATTTTGGGAAGAGGGCCAGTCCTTAGCCAGATTAGCTTTCAGCTTATTGGAGACAGACGCACGGGTCTTCTGGCATACAGGGGTCTCACTACAGGAGGCTTCTACGGACCGCATGACAGTCTGCATCGGGGTCTTGCTTCCGGAGGCTTCTGGGGACCGCATCACAGACTTGAGAGGGATCTCACTCGCAGAGGCTTCTATGGACCGCATGACAGTCTTCACCGGGGTCTTGCTTCCGGAGGCTTCTGGGGACCGCATGACAGTGTTCACCGGGGTCTCACTACCGGAGGCTTTGTCGGACCGCATGGCAGTCTTCACCGGGGTCTTGCTTCCGGAGGCTTCTGGGGACCACATCACAGACTTGAGGGGGGTCTCACTCGCAGAGGCTTCTATGGACCGCATGACAGTCTTCACCGGGGTCTTGAGAGGGGTATTGCTGCCGGAGGCTACTGAGTTCATGTCGGGGGTACTTGGGATTGCTACGCCCTTAAATCGTATACATTCTTCGTCTTCCTCAAGCAGAGCAGCAGTGGCATTCTGCTTCCTGGGTTTTAGACCCTGTTTTAGCCTGGAGCGCAGGGTCTTCACCTCATCAATGAGGGCATCCTTCTGAGCCCTCAATGCCACATTGTCCAGCCTCACCTGCATGCAGTCCTCTTCGTCACACTCGGTATGTGGGGAGAAGGGTGGAGGGTGCACCGGGTATTCCTCCTCATTGTCTATATCCAATGATGTAGCCATTCCAATGATGGGATTAGTCTCTCGGAGGTCATGGAGCAACTGCAGGGCCACACTATGCTTCAGCCTTGCCATGACCTGATGTGCCTCATCTCGGGAGAACTCAGGGTGGTCACGAGTTACATGACGGTGTAGTTTCCTCCCAGCATACGAACACCCTGTGATGGGACAGGGTTTGGTCCGAACATTTATTCTACCACTGGCCATTTTAAGAATGATGCCTCTTTCATCCAGGTTCCGCACTGCATGTTTGTGCTTAAGGTGCTTATTCAAAGCCAGATAGCGGAGGCTGCACACCGGGCATTCGGTCAACATCCTTCCAAAAACACACACAATGAATTATATTTAAATGGTTTTCTGTTTCTCCGTTTATATGCGTTAGCCAACTGCTGATTGCAACCATGGGTCCGATGCTTCAATGCAGGGAACACGGACCAAGGGGAGGACTTGGGTTACCACCTGGTTAAAATGGTCCCACCTCGGCACCAACGCGACTGGCGATGGGTCCGATACATTGATTGTTTTTTGTTTCATGGTTCTGCCACGAACTCACAAGACAGTTTTGGGTACAAAACATGGGGGTAACAGTACCTCCGGGCGCTCCGTCCCGCTCCGGCTTTCGCCGCAGCGGGGGGAGGAGGCATTGAACCCCTCGCACCTGCCCCCGGAGGAGGCAGGGGAGTCAGGTACCCGGAGGCGCACGGTGGACGGCCAGGGCGAGACCGCCACACCGCACTGGAGTCAGAGTTCCGAGTTTTTCGAGCCAGGTCCCGGTGAAACGCAGTACGGAGCACCCGGCAGGAACCTCCAGCAGACCCCCCCGCGCGGTTCCCTCGTCCCTCGGAAGAGGCGGAGAGGTGGGTGTTTTTCATCTGCTGGCGGACTGCCGGGGAGAACGTGCTGCTCGGGAGCCAGGCTCAGAGTTAGTGGAAGTGAGAGCCCGTGCACCTGCCTTTTACAGCAGGCACGCGCTGGTATCGGGGTGGGGAGAGAAGGTAGATGCAGAGGCTGCAGAAACAGCCAGAGCCTTTCCCCTCTAACACACCCCTCATTTGGTTCATGAGCACTGGGCAGAGTCCCCTGTCAACTCTCCTTATATTCCTCCGGAGACCAGTTGGGAAATGGCAGCATCCCACTTCACCTGGTAGACCAATATCGTTAAATGAGCTCAGTAATGTACTGCACAACATCACATGGGTAAAATGAGCTATATCATGCACTGCAAAATCACATTTGGTTTATTTCCAAAAAGCCTGGAAAAAACACATATCCATCATGTCCTGTAAAATATCATTCTTTGTTTATGTCCGCTCCAGGATTACCCGTAGTTTGGATGAACCGACCGCCAAGCACCGGAAGCTGGACCCGGGGAGGAGGCCCTCCGATGGCGGGTCAAAGTTGATGATACCGCAGCTGGCTGGACACTAGCCGTAGAAGAACACCTGGGCGGGACCAGGCATGTCCCTCTTTGCAGACAAGCATATGTGCTCCCAGGAGCAGAGTCAAACCCACAGTTTGGAGGAACCGACCGCCAAGCACCGGAAGCTGGACCCGGGGAGGAGGCCCTCCGATGGCGGGTCAAAGTTGATGATACCGCAGCTGGCTGGACACTAGCCGTAGAAGAACACCTGGGCGGGACCAGGCATGTCCCTCTTTGCAGACAAGCATATGTGCTCCCAGGAGCAGAGTCAAACCCGCAGTTTGGAAGAACCGACCGCCAGAGCACCGGCACGAAGCCGGGCCGGCGGAGGCCTTCCGATGGCGGGTCACGTTTGCCATTCGATCAATGTCTTTGCAGACAAGCATATATGTGGTTGTTACGCAGGATCAAATAGGTAGTTTGATGAAGTAGGGTCCTGTGCCCGGAGCAAGGCCAATTGCTGAATGCCACAGCCGACTAAGGCCGCTATGCCACAGTGGAGGATGAGAGAAACAGGTGTTTGTTTTGCATTCCGCGGCAAAGAGGGGAGGTGGAACTTCCACCCCGCTACGGAACCTGTGGTGGGACCCCTGAGTCAGACGGTTCGTCTTGGAAACGCTTCATATCGGTCGGCCTGGGAGGTAAGAGACACGCAGGGTAACGGACACGCAGGGTTACCCCCACGCAGCCCACGCAACACGGAGGAGGCAGGGGAGTCTGGTACCCGGAGGCGCATGGCCGCAACACCGCACTGGAGTCAGGGTTTCGAGTTTTTCGAGCCAGGTCCCAGTGAACGCAAGACTCCAGCAGGAGCCTCCAGCAGACCCCCCCGACGTTTCCCTCGTCCCTCCCGGCCATCAGAGTCGAACCCGCAGTTCGGAGGAACCGACCGCCAGAGCACCGGCACGAGGCCGGGCCGGCGGAGGCCCTCCGATGGCGGGTCACGTTTGCCATTCGATCAATGTCTTTGCAGACAAGCATATATGTGGTTGTTACGCAGGATCAAATAGGTAGTTTGATGAAGTAGGGTCCTGTGCCCGGAGCCTCCAGCAGACCCCCCCGACGTTTCCCTCGTCCCTCCCGGCCATCAGAGTCGAACCCGCAGTTCGGAGGAACCGACCGCCAGAGCACCGGCACGAGGCCGGGCCGGCGGAGGCCCTCCGATGGCGGGTCGCGTTTGCCATTCGATCAGTGAGAAATCAGAAGAGGAAGGGGGAAGAAAAAAGACTAACTTGTCTTTTTGGAGAACCATCAAAAATGGGTGAAAATGAAAAAATGTATCCGAGAATAGTGCCCCATAAGGCGGGTAAAGTCCCCTGTCAACTCCCCTCACCTTCCTCCACACTCTGAAAAAGTCAGAGTTATTTTTTGGAGAACCATCAAAAAGGGCTAAAAGTGTTGAAATGTATCCGAGAATAGTGCCCCATAAGGCGGGTAAAGTCCCCTGTCAACTCCCCTCACCTTCCTCCACACTCTGAAAAAGTCAGAGTTATTTTTTGGAGAACCATCAAAAAGGGCTAAAAGTGTTGAAATGTATCCGAGAATAGTGCCCCATAAGGCGGGTAAAGTCCCCTGTCAACTCCCCTCACCTTCCTCCACACTCTGAAAAAGTCAGAGTTATTTTTTGGAGAACCATCAAAAATGGGTGAAAATGAAAAAATGTATCCGAGAATAGTGCCCCATAAGGCGGGTAAAGTCCCCTGTCAACTCCCCTCACCTTCCTCCACACTCTGAAAAAGTCAGAGTTATTTTTTGGAGAACCATCAAAAATGGGTGAAAATGAAAAAATGTATCCGAGAATAGTGCCCCATAAGGCGGGTAAAGTCCCCTGTCAACTCCCCTCACCTTCCTCCACACTCTGAAAAAGTCAGAGTTATTTTTTGGAGAACCATCAAAAAGGGCTAAAAGTGTTGAAATGTATCCGAGAATAGTGCCCCATAAGGCGGGTAAAGTCCCCTGTCAACTCCCCTCACCTTCCTCCACACTCTGAAAAAGTCAGAGTTATTTTTTGGAGAACCATAGAAAATGGGTGAAAATGAAAAATGTATCCCAAAATAGTGCCTCATAATGCGGGTAGAGTCCCATCAAACTCCCATTGCATTCCTCCAGACTCAGAAAAAGTCTAAGTCAACTTTTTGGAGAACCATAGAAAATGGGTGAAAATGAAAAATGTATCCCAAAATAGTGCCTCATAATGCGGGTAGAGTCCCCTGCCAACTCCCCTTGCATTCCTCCAGATTAAGAAAAAGTCTAAGTCAACTTTTTGGAGAAACATAGAAATGGGTGAAAATGAAAAAATGTATCAGAAAATAGTGCCTCATAATAGGGGTAGAGTCCCCTGCCAACTCCCCTTGCATTCCTCCAGATTCAGAAAAAGTCTAAGTTAACTTTTTGAAGAACCATAAAAAAGGGCTAAAAGTGTTAAAATGTATCCCAAAATAGTGCCTCATAAGGCAGGTAGAGTCCCATCAAACTCCCCTTACATTCCTCCAGACTCAGAAAAAGTCTAAGTCAACTTTTTGGAGAACCATAGAAATGGGTGAAAATGAAAGAATGTATCCCAAAATAGTGCCTCATAATGCGGGTAGAGTCCCCTGCCAACTCCCCTTGCATTCTTCCAGATTAAGAAAAAGTCTAAGTCAACTTTTTGGAGAACCATAGAAAATGGGTGAAAATGAAAAAATGTATCTCAAAATAGTGCCTCATAATGCGGGTAGAGTCCCTTGCCAACTCCCCTTGCATTCCTCCAGACTCAGAAAAAGTCTAAGTCAACTTTTTGGAGAACCATAAAAAAGGGCTAAAAGTGTTAAAATGTATCCCAAAATAGTGCCTCATAATGCGGGTAGAGTCCCCTGCCAACTCCCCTTGCATTCCTCCAGATTAAGAAAAAGTCTAAGTCAACTTTTTGGAGAACCATAGAAATGGGTGAAAATGAAAAAATGTATCAGAAAATAGTGCCTCATAATGCGGTCAGGGAATGTTCCGGTATTTGGACAACATTAACATGGGATCACTCCGGTCAATGTACGTACTTCGTCTCACTGGAATATTAATGGCCAGATTGAATACAAAATCGACCCAAATTCTCCGGTCAATGACAGGAGAGTTTTGAAAGTGACAAAACACTGTTCCACACATTTAAAAACACTTAATCAATGTTTACCCAGGATCCATGCACCTTTCCTGGCTTGTAAAATGTGGTGATGCGCCCTGGAGGTAGCGGGTAGGCTCTGTGCGTGGTGCTGAACCCCAGCCTGTCTATGTGGAATACAAAAACAAACAAAGACAAACACCTTTAAGGTCACCAGGGTCGTGAGGTTCTGGTTCTGGCGGTGTGCATGGAGGGGTTTAGTCCGAGTGAGGAGTGCTCGAGCGTGGGAGGATGTGTAAGGCAGAGGAGGGGAACAAAAGGTGTGTGCAGGAGCAGGGAGAAAAGAGAAAATAAAAAGACTCAAAGTGTTCCACCTTCCAGCAGCAGCAGCAGCAGCAGCGGGCCCGCGGTGCTGAACACCTGCCTGTCTATGTGGAGTACAAAAACAAACAAAGACAAACACCTTTAAGGTCACCAGGGTCGTGAGGTTCTGGTTCTGGCGGTGTGCATGGAGGGGTTTGACCTGGCTCCCCGACACAATGCACATAGTCTGGAGCAGCGGAGCAGCGGCTGGGCCGTGTTCCCCCTTCTGTCCATTTGCCTATCAGTTTGTTAACGAAGTGGACAGAGGCTGTTTTTTGCCCCTAAAAGTGACTTTTAATGGTGTTTTTTGTATTTAAATGATGGGTTTTATATTTCTCCAGGGTCCCCGACACAATGAAACTAGTCTGGAGCTCGCTGGGGTCCCGCAAAATGCTTTAATCACGATTTTGTCCTTTTCCCCATCACTTTGTTAACGAAGTGGACAGAGGCTGTTTTTTGCCCCTAAAAGTGACTTTTAATGGTGTTTTTGGCATTTAAATGATGGGTCTTATCATTATCCAGGGTCCCCGACACAATGAAACTAGTCTGGAGCTCGCTGGGGTCCCGCAAAATGCTTTAATCACGATTTTGTCCTTTTCCCCATCACTTTGTTAACGAAGTGGACAGAGGCTGTTTTTTGCCCCTAAAAGTGACTTTTAATGGTGTTTTTGGCATTTAAATGATGGGTTTTATCTTTCTCCAGGGTCCCCGACGCAATGCACATAGTCTGGAGCTCGCTGGGGTCCCGCAAAATGCTTTAATCACGATTTGGTCCTTTTCCCCATCACTTTGTTAACGAAGTGGACAGAGGCTGTTTTTTGCCCCTAAAAGTGACTTTTAATGGTGTTTTTGGCATTTAAATGATGTGTTTTATCATTCTCCAGGGTCCCCAAGACAATGCAACTAGTCTGGAGCTCGCTGGGGTCCCGCAAATGCTTTAATCACGATTTGGTCCTTTTCCCCATCAGTTTGTTAACGAAGTGGACAGAGGCTGTTTTTTGCCCCTAAAAGTGACTTTTAATGGTGTTTTTGGCATTTAAATGATGGGTTTTATATTTCTCCAGGGTCCCCGACACAATGAAACTAGTCTGGAGCTCGCTGGGGTCCCGCAAAATGCTTTAATCACGATTTGGTCCTTTTCCCCATCACTTTGTTAACGAAGTGGACAGAGGCTGTTTTTTGCCCCTAAAAGTGACTTTTAATGGTGTTTTTGGCATTTAAATGATGTGTTTTATCTTTCTCCAGGGTCCCCGACGCAATGCACATAGTCTGGAGCTCGCTGGGGTCCCGCAAAATGCTTTAATCACGATTTGGTCCTTTTCCCCATCACTTTGTTAACGAAGTGGACAGAGGCTGTTTTTTGCCCCTAAAAGTGACTTTTAATGGTGTTTTTGGCATTTAAATGATGTGTTTTATCATTCTCCAGGGTCCCCAAGACAATGCAACTAGTCTGGAGCTCGCTGGGGTCCCGCAAATGCTTTAATCACGATTTGGTCCTTTTCCCCATCAGTTTGTTAACGAAGTGGACAGAGGCTGTTTTTTGCCCCTAAAAGTGACTTTTAATGGTGTTTTTGGCATTTAAATGATGTGTTTTATCATTATCCAGGGTCCCCGACACAATGAAACTAGTCTGGAGCTCGCTGGGGTCCCGCAAAATGCTTTAATCACGATTTTGTCCTTTTCCCCATCACTTTGTTAACGAAGTGGACAGAGGCTGTTTTTTGCCCCTAAAAGTGACTTTTAATGGTGTTTTTGGCATTTAAATGATGGGTTTTATATTTCTCCAGGGTCCCCGACACAATGAAACTAGTCTGGAGCTCGCTGGGGTCCCGCAAAATGCTTTAATCACGATTTTGTCCTTTTCCCCATCACTTTGTTAACGAAGTGGACAGAGGCTGTTTTTTGCCCTAAAAGTGACTTTTAATGGTGTTTTTGGCATTTAAATGATGTGTTTTATCATTATCCAGGGTCCCCGACACAATGAAACTAGTCTGGAGCTCGCTGGGGTCCCGCAAAATGCTTTAATCACGATTTTGTCCTTTTCCCCATCACTTTGTTAACGAAGTGGACAGAGGCTGTTTTTTGCCCCTAAAAGTGACTTTTAATGGTGTTTTTGGTATTTAAATGATGTGTTTTATCTTTCTCCAGGGTCCCCGACGCAATGCACATAGTCTGGAGCTCGCTGGGGTCCCGCAAAATGCTTTAATCACGATTTTGTCCTTTTCCCCATCACTTTGTTAACGAAGTGGACAGAGGCTGTTTTTTGCCCCTAAAAGTGACTTTTAATGGTGTTTTTTGTATTTAAATGATGTGTTTTATCTTTCTCCAGGGTCCCCGACGCAATGCACATAGTCTGGAGCTCGCTGGGGTCCCGCAAAATGCTTTAATCACGATTTGGTCCTTTTCCCATCACTTTGTTAACGAAGTGGACAGAGGCTGTTTTTTGCCCCTAAAAGTGACTTTTAATGGTGTTTTTGGCATTTAAATGATGGGTCTTATCATTATCCAGGGTCCCCGACACAATGAAACTAGTCTGGAGCTCGCTGGGGTCCCGCAAAATGCTTTAATCACGATTTTGTCCTTTTCCCCATCACTTTGTTAACGAAGTGGACAGAGGCTGTTTTTTGCCCCTAAAAGTGACTTTTAATGGTGTTTTTTGTATTTAAATGATGTGTTTTATCATTCTCCAGGGTCCCCGACACAATGCACATAGTCTGGAGCTCGCTGGGGTCCCGCAAATGCTTTAATCAGGCGTTTTAACACTTTTCCCACGAAAATGATTTTTAATTATTTTTTGGGGGCTATATAAATCAAATTCCGGTTAATGCCGAGCACAATTGTACCTTTTACTATTTTAATGTATTTGCATGATATATCTTTGGGCGATAAAAGCGACATATTTGGATGACTTTGTCAGTTTATGGAGCTTATCCCACAAATCCCGGATGATCCGGGCCAAATTTGGGAGCTCATAGGCAGCCTGCCATAGGCCCCCACCCGTGGAATGAAAAAAAATGAAAGAAAACGGTCAATTATATGTTAAAATAATCAAAAAATGAACTTTTAAAATTACATGGGAGAGGGGATCTGAAAAATTGGAGAAGGGGAAAAGTGTTCGGCGCTTCGGGAAGAAGCGCCGAACACTTTTCCCCTACCCCGTTGCAAGGTACAACGAGAGGGGAATCCAGACTTCCCCTCCTCCGTTGTAAAAAACCGTTCATGTTTTACAAGCTACCTTCTGCACGAAATCGGAAACCCGGTTTTTGAGAGGACTCAGAAAAAAAACGGCTGTGTAACTTCATGGAGGAATTCATCCGCTGTATGTGCACTTTGGCTCGGATACATTTTGTTGCCTGGAGACCCCCCAGCATGGTTCTTACCAAACTTAAAGTTTTTGAACTGGGCTCTGGAGGAAGGTAAGGGGAGTTGACAGGGGACTCAATCCGCCTCATGAGGCACTATTTTCGGATACATTTCAACACTTTTAGCCCTTTTTGATGGTTCTCCAAAAAATAACTCTGACTTTTTCAGAGTGTGGAGGAAGGTGAGGGGAGTTGACAGGGGACTTTATCCGCCTTATGGGGCACTATTCTCGGATACATTTCAACACTTTTAGCCCTTTTTGATGGTTCTCCAAAAAATAACTCTGACTTTTTCAGAGTGTGGAGGAAGGTGAGGGGAGTTGACAGGGGACTTTATCCGCCTTATGGGGCACTATTCCCGGATACATTTCAACACTTTTAGCCCTTTTTGATGGTTCTCCAAAAAATAACTCTGACTTTTTCAGAGTGTGGAGGAAGGTGAGGGGAGTTGACAGGGGACTTTATCCGCCTTATGGGGCACTATTCCGGATACATTTCAACACTTTTAGCCCTTTTTGATGGTTCTCCAAAAAATAACTCTGACTTTTTCAGAGTGTGGAGGAAGGTGAGGGGAGTTGACAGGGACTTTATCCGCCTTATGGGGCACTATTCTCGGATACATTTCAACACTTTTAGCCCTTTTTGATGGTTCTCCAAAAATAACTCTGACTTTTTCAGAGTGTGGAGGAAGGTGAGGGGAGTTGACAGGGGACTTTATCCGCCTTATGGGGCACTATTCCCGGATACATTTCAACACTTTTAGCCCTTTTGATGGTTCTCCAAAAAATAACTCTGACTTTTTCAGAGTGTGGAGGAAGGTGAGGGGAGTTGACAGGGGACTTTATCCGCCTTATGGGGCACTATTCCCGGATACATTTCAACACTTTTAGCCCTTTTTGATGGTTCTCCAAAAAATAACTCTGACTTTTTCAGAGTGTGGAGGAAGGTGAGGGGAGTTGACAGGGGACTTTACCCGCCTTATGGGGCACTATTCCCGGATACATTTCAACACTTTTAGCCCTTTTTGATGGTTCTCCAAAAAATAACTCTGACTTTTTCAGAGTGTGGAGGAAGGTGAGGGGAGTTGACAGGGGACTTTATCCGCCTTATGGGGCACTATTCCCGGATACATTTCAACACTTTTAGCCCTTTTTGATGGTTCTCCAAAAAATAACTCTGACTTTTTCAGAGTGTGGAGGAAGGTGAGGGGAGTTGACAGGGGACTTTACCCGCCTTATGGGGCACTATTCCCGGATACATTTCAACACTTTTAGCCCTTTTTGATGGTTCTCCAAAAAATAACTCTGACTTTTTCAGAGTGTGGAGGAAGGTGAGGGGAGTTGACAGGGGACTTTACCCGCCTTATGGGGCACTATTCTCGGATACATTTTTTCATTTTCACCCATTTTTGATGGTTCTCCAAAAAGACAAGTTAGTCTTTTTTCTTCCCCCTTCCTCTTCTGATTTCTCACTGATCGAATGGCAAACGCGACCCGCCATCGGAGGGCCTCCGCCGGCCCGGCCTCGTGCCGGTGCTCTGGCGGTCGGTTCCTCCGAACTGCGGGTTCGACTCTGATGGCCGGGAGGGACGAGGGAAACGTCGGGGGGGTCTGCTGGAGGCTCCTGCTGGAGTCTTGCGTTCACTGGGACCTGGCTCGAAAAACTCGAAACCCTGACTCCAGTGCGGTGTTGCGGCCATGCGCCTCCGGGTACCAGACTCCCCTGCCTCCTCCGTGTTGCGTGGGCTGCGTGGGGGTAACCCTGCGTGTCCGTTACCCTGCGTGTCTCTTACCTCCCAGGCCGACCGATATGAAGCGTTTCCAAGACGAACCGTCTGACTCAGGGGTCCCACCACAGGTTCCGTAGCGGGGTGGAAGTTCCACCTCCCCTCTTTGCCGCGGAATGCAAAACAAACACCTGTTTCTCTCATCCTCCACTGTGGCATAGCGGCCTTAGTCGGCTGTGGCATTCAGCAATTGGCCTTGCTCCGGGCACAGGACCCTACTTCATCAAACTACCTATTTGATCCTGCGTAACAACCACATATATGCTTGTCTGCAAAGACATTGATCGAATGGCAAACGTGACCCGCCATCGGAGGGCCTCCGCCGGCCCGGCCTCGTGCCGGTGCTCTGGCGGTCGGTTCCTCCGAACTGCGGGTTCGACTCTGATGGCCGGGAGGGACGAGGGAAACGTCGGGGGGGTCTGCTGGAGGCTCCGGGCACAGGACCCTACTTCATCAAACTACCTATTTGATCCTGCGTAACAACCACATATATGCTTGTCTGCAAAGACATTGATCGAATGGCAAACGTGACCCGCCATCGGAGGGCCTCCGCCGGCCCGGCCTCGTGCCGGTGCTCTGGCGGTCGGTTCCTCCGAACTGCGGGTTCGACTCTGATGGCCGGGAGGGACGGGGGAAACGTCGGGGGGGGTCTGCTGGAGGCTCCTGCTGGAGTCTTGCGTTCACTGGGACCTGGCTCGAAAAACTCGAAACCCTGACTCCAGTGCGGTGTTGCGGCCATGCGCCTCCGGGTACCAGACTCCCCTGCCTCCTCCGTGTTGCGTGGGCTGCGTGGGGGTAACCCTGCGTGTCCGTTACCCTGCGTGTCTCTTACCTCCCAGGCCGACCGATATGAAGCGTTTCCAAGACGAACCGTCTGACTCAGGGGTCCCACCACAGGTTCCGTAGCGGGGTGGAAGTTCCACCTCCCCTCTTTGCCGCGGAATGCAAAACAAACACCTGTTTCTCTCATCCTCCACTGTGGCATAGCGGCCTTAGTCGGCTGCGGCATTCAGCAATTGGCCTTGCTCCGGGCACAGGACCCTACTTCATCAAACTACCTATTTGATCCTGCATAACAACCACATATATGCTTGTCTGCAAAGACATTGATCGAATGGCAAACGTGACCCGCCATCGGAGGGCCTCCGCCGGCCCGGCCTCGTGCCGGTGCTCTGGCGGTCGGTTCCTCCGAACTGCGGGTTCGACTCTGATGGCCGGGAGGGACGAGGGAAACGTCGGGGGGGTCTGCTGGAGGCTCCGGGCACAGGACCCTACTTCATCAAACTACCTATTTGATCCTGCGTAACAACCACATATATGCTTGTCTGCAAAGACATTGATCGAATGGCAAACGTGACCCGCCATCGGAGGGCCTCCGCCGGCCCGGCCTCGTGCCGGTGCTCTGGCGGTCGGTTCCTCCGAACTGCGGGTTCGACTCTGATGGCCGGGAGGGACGGGGGAAACGTCGGGGGGGTCTGCTGGAGGCTCCGGGCACAGGACCCTACTTCATCAAACTACCTATTTGATCCTGCGTAACAACCACATATATGCTTGTCTGCAAAGACATTGATCGAATGGCAAACGTGACCCGCCATCGGAAGGCCTCCGCCGGCCCGGCTTCGTGCCGGTGCTCTGGCGGTCGGTTCTTCCAAACTGCGGGTTTGACTCTGCTCCTGGGAGCACATATGCTTGTCTGCAAAGAGGGACATGCCTGGTCCCGCCCAGGTGTTCTTCTACGGCTAGTGTCCAGCCAGCTGCGGTATCATCAACTTTGACCCGCCATCGGAGGGCCTCCTCCCCGGGTCCAGCTTCCGGTGCTAGGCGGTCGGTTCCTCCAAACTGTGTGATTGACTCTGCTCCTGGGAGCACATATGCTTGTCTGCAAAGAGGGACATGCCTGGTCCCGCCCAGGTGTTCTTCTACGGCTAGTGTCCAGCCAGCTGCGGTATCATCAACTTTGACCCGCCATCGGAGGGCCTCCTCCCCGGGTCCAGCTTCCGGTGCTAGGCGGTCGGTTCCTCCAAACTGTGTGATTGACTCTGCTCCTGGGAGCACATATGCTTGTCTGCAAAGAGGGACATGCCTGGTCCCGCCCAGGTGTTCTTCTACGGCTAGTGTCCAGCCAGCTGCGGTATCATCAACTTTGACCCGCCATCGGAGGGCCTCCTCCCCGGGTACAGCTTCCGGTGCTAGGCGGTCGGTTCCTCCAAACTGTGTGATTGACTCTGCTCCTGGGAGCACATATGCTTGTCTGCAAAGAGGGACATGCCTGGTCCCGCCCAGGTGTTCTTCTACGGCTAGTGTCCAGCCAGCTGCGGTATCATCAACTTTGACCCGCCATCGGAGGGCCTCCTCCCCGGGTCCAGCTTCCGGTGCTTGGCGGTCGGTTCATCCAAACTACGGGTAATCCTGGAGCGGACATAAACAAAGAATGATATTTTACAGGACATGATGGATATGTGTTTTTTCCAGGCTTTTTGGAAATAAACCAAATGTGATTTTGCAGTGCATGATATAGCTCATTTTACCCATGTGATGTTGTGCAGTACATTACTGAGCTCATTTAACGATATTGGTCTACCAGGTGAAGTGGGATGCTGCCATTTCCCAACTGGTCTCCGGAGGAATATAAGGAGAGTTGACAGGGGACTCTGCCCAGTGCTCATGAACCAAATGAGGGGTGTGTTAGAGGGGAAAGGCTCTGGCTGTTTCTGCAGCCTCTGCATCTACCTTCTCTCCCCACCCCGATACCAGCGCGTGCCTGCTGTAAAAGGCAGGTGCACGGGCTCTCACTTCCACTAACTCTGAGCCTGGCTCCCGAGCAGCACGTTCTCCCCGGCAGTCCGCCAGCAGATGAAAAACACCCACCTCTCCGCCTCTTCCGAGGGACGAGGGAACCGCGCGGGGGGGTCTGCTGGAGGTTCCTGCCGGGTGCTCCGTACTGCGTTTCACCGGGACCTGGCTCGAAAAACTCGGAACTCTGACTCCAGTGCGGTGTGGCGGTCTCGCCCTGGCCGTCCACCGTGCGCCTCCGGGTACCTGACTCCCCTGCCTCCTCCGGGGGCAGGTGCGAGGGGTTCAATGCCTCCTCCCCCCGCTGCGGCGAAAGCCGGAGCGGGACGGAGCGCCCGGAGGTACTGTTACCCCCACGTTTTGTACCCAAAACTGTCTTGTGAGTTCGTGGCAGAACCATGAAACAAAAAACAATCAATGTATCGGACCCATCGCCAGTCGCGTTGGTGCGGAGGTGGGACCATTTTAACCAGGTGGTAACCCAAGTCCTCCCCTTGGTCCGTGTTCCCTGCATTGAAGCATCGGACCCATGGTTGCAATCAGCAGTTGGCTAACGCATATAAACGGAGAAACAGAAAACCATTTAAATATAATTCATTGTGTGTGTTTTTGGAAGGATGTTGACCGAATGCCCGGTGTGCAGCCTCCGCTATCTGGCTTTGAATAAGCACCTTAAGCACAAACATGCAGTGCGGAACCTGGATGAAAGAGGCATCATTCTTAAAATGGCCAGTGGTAGAATAAATGTTCGGACCAAACCCTGTCCCATCACAGGGTGTTCGTATGCTGGGAGGAAACTACACCGTCATGTAACTCGTGACCACCCTGAGTTCTCCCGAGATGAGGCACATCAGGTCATGGCAAGGCTGAAGCATAGTGTGGCCCTGCAGTTGCTCCATGACCTCCGAGAGACTAATCCCATCATTGGAATGGCTACATCATTGGATATAGACAATGAGGAGGAATACCCGGTGCACCCTCCACCCTTCTCCCCACATACCGAGTGTGACGAAGAGGACTGCATGCAGGTGAGGCTGGACAATGTGGCATTGAGGGCTCAGAAGGATGCCCTCATTGATGAGGTGAAGACCCTGCGCTCCAGGCTAAAACAGGGTCTAAAACCCAGGAAGCAGAATGCCACTGCTGCTCTGCTTGAGGAAGACGAAGAATGTATACGATTTAAGGGCGTAGCAATCCCAAGTACCCCCGACATGAACTCAGTAGCCTCCGGCAGCAATACCCCTCTCAAGACCCCGGTGAAGACTGTCATGCGGTCCATAGAAGCCTCTGCGAGTGAGACCCCCCTCAAGTCTGTGATGCGGTCCCCAGAAGCCTCCGGAAGCAAGACCCCGGTGAAGACTGTCATGCGGTCCGACAAAGCCTCCGGTAGTGAGACCCCGGTGAACACTGTCATGCGGTCCCCAGAAGCCTCCGGAAGCAAGACCCCGGTGAAGACTGTCATGCGGTCCAACAAAGCCTCCGGTAGAGAGACCCCTCTCAAGTCTGTGATGCGGTCCCCAGAAGCCTCCGGAAGCAAGACCCCAGTGAAGACTGTCATGTGGTCCCCAGAAGCCTCCGGTAGTGAGACCCCAGTGAAGACTGTCATGCGGTCCATAGAAGCCTCTGCGAGTGAGATCCCTCTCAAGTCTGTGATGCGGTCCCCAGAAGCCTCCGGAAGCAAGACCCCGATGCAGACTGTCATGCGGTCCGTAGAAGCCTCCTGTAGTGAGACCCCTGTATGCCAGAAGACCCGTGCGTCTGTCTCCAATAAGCTGAAAGCTAATCTGGCTAAGGACTGGCCCTCTTCCCAAAATCAATGGTGCACTGGGAAGGGACTGCGGAATACCATGCGTGAAATCACGTTGCCTAAAAGCATGGAGACGTACATTCAGACATACAGAGGTCATTGTGAGGGTCTTGCACCGACAGTAAAACGGAAAGAGAATTGTATGTCCAATGTCAGCCGGATAAAGAACTTCATAGTATTCATGGCCCATGGTTTTGACCGGCTGTCAGACTGGCTGTTTCTAAAAGACACAAAGAGGGTCCGTGGCTGGAGCAAGTATATTTCAGAGTCGGGCCGGACAGTCACAACATCGCTGTTGTTCCTGAAGACTGTGAACCATTTCCTGAGGTACTTGTCTGCATCAAAGCTCCGGGGGTGCAGGCTCACCCAGTCTGATATGACCCACATCATCAGAGAGGTGAAAGCCAACATTAACGATTTGAAAAAGTCTGTCACTCTCCACCAGTTTAAGGTGAAGAGGGACAAGCTGGATCGTCTGCCGAGCCAGGCGGAGCTTCTCGCCGCCATGGCGGCCGCTGAGAAGCGCATCCCTGATCTCCTTGACCTGATGGCTAGCAATCCGACCACAATCACCCAGTACCTGCTATATGGCTATCTAACCCTCCATTGGAGCCTCCTGTATGGCCACCGTCCGGGTGTGTATGCAAACATGACCAACACGGAGGTCTTTGAGGCGGACAGAAGGGGCACTGCTGAGGGCTACATCATCCACGTGCAGGATCACAAGACTGCCAAGACATTTGGTGAAGCACAGCTGGTGCTTACAATAAAGGAGTTTAGCTGGGTCATGCGGTGGATGGGGATAAAAGAGGGCTTGTCGGGTCCTCAGAATGAATTCTTCCTTTTCACATCGGGGAAGCAGGCTTCCAAGAACCTGAACGCTCACTTGAAGAGGGCTTGGGCTGATGCTGGGCTAGAAACAGCCGTCACCTTCACCATCTTGCGCACTGCCCTGGCTGACAATATCAAGCATCACCAAGATCCAGAAAGCAGGTCGATTCTGGCTAGGTTTATGTGCCACGACGTAAGCACTGCAGACCGGTTCTACGCGAATACGCCTGGAATAAAGGAGGCATTGAAGATCCGCTCCATGTTCAGGGCGGCGGCAGCAGCTGCAGCAGCATCATCATCAGAAGGAGGTCTACCACCGTCAGCTACCTCCGAAGAGGATTCAGGGGCGGAGAGCAGCGATACCTCTTCTTCAGGACCGATTGGTACTCCTGATGAGGGGAAAGGGGCCGTGGACTCAACCTTTTTTCCCCGGTGCACTGTACAAGTTAGACGGCTAATATGGCCCCAAGGCCCCTGTTAATCATGTTGTTATTATGTTTATTTTGTATACTGTTTTTGTAAAATTGGTGTGATAATTAAATAAAAAATAAAAAAAAAACATTAGTATAACCTTGAAGGTTCCCAGGGGCAAATACAGTGCCTGTCATTTTGCAGGATATAATTTAACATGTAACCTCTCCTGGAAATGGACATACTCTGTGCATTTCCAGGAGAGGTTCCATGTTAAATTATATCCTGCAATATCCTCCAAAGAAGGGGTGGTAGTGTCATGAATAAGGCCGAATATGTATGCCGATGTGCGGACGGTAAAGCACCGCAAAATCCACCCCTTTAGGGTAACCAGGGGCATGAAGTTCTGTAGGGTGTGAACATCTGGGTTTAGTCCGAGTGAGGAGTGCTCGAGCGTGGGAGGATGTGTAAGGCAGAGGAGGGTAACAAAAGGTGTGTGCAGGAGCAGGGAGAAAAGAGAAAATAAAAAGACTCAAAGTGTTCCACCTTCCAGCAGCAGCAGCAGCGGGCCCGCTCTGTCCGTGGTGCTGAACACCTGCCTGTCTATGTGGAGTACAAAAACAAACAAAGACAAACACCTTTAAGGTCACCAGGGGCGTGAGGTTCTGGTTCTGGCGGTGTGCATGGAGGGGTTTAGTCCGAGTGAGGAGTGCTCGAGCGTGGGAGGATGTGTAAGGCAGAGGAGGGGAACAAAAAAAAACGAATACAAATAAGTTAAAGTGTGAACCTCCAGCAGGGCAGGTGCTGCTGCTGCTGCTGCTGCTGCTGCTGCTGCTGCTGCTGTGAAGGAGGACGAATATTGATGCTTGTGTTCGGACGGTAAAGCACCGCAAAATCCACCCCCCCTTAAAGGTGACCAGGGGCATGAGATTCTGCAGGGTGTGAACATCTGGGTTTAGTCCGTGGGGGAGTGCTTAAGTCCGGGGGCCCGGGGTCTCACGGTGCACGAGGTTATGGAAGTGCAGCAGGGCAGGTGCTGCTGCTGCTGCTGCTGCTGCTGCTGCTGCTGCTGCTGCTGCTGCTGCTGCTGCTGCTGCTGTGAAGGAGGACGAATATTGATGCTTGTGTTCGGACGGTAAAGCACCGCAAAATCCACCCCCCCTTAAAGGTGACCAGGGGCATGAGATTCTGCAGGGTGTGAACATCTGGGTTTAGTCCGTGGGGGAGTGCTTAAGTCCGGGGGCCCGGGGTCTCACGGTGCACGAGGTTATGGAAGTGCCACTGTTGCCGGAGGTCCTTAGTCCGTCCTTTGGGGCTCTGTCAGGGGCTACAGAGAGGTGGTTTTCCCGGTCCCTCTCCTGGAGGTATGAAATAACCTGAGCTCCATGTGAGGGAGCCGTGCTGGAGCTGCTTAGTCCGTCCTTTGGTGGTCTTTGAGGGGCTAATGAGAGGTGTTTTCCCCGGTCTATTTGATGGAAGTCTGACACGAGCAGAGTGTGCATGCTTTGAAACTAATCCACCCACACTTAGCATGCTATTTTAGGGTATAAATCGTACCTTGTCACCATGTACTGTGCTCCCTGGGACGACGCGCCCTCCTGTGGGGACACATGAGAACTGCACTCAAATCACTTTGTGCTTTTTAAACAGTTTAACATATTTTTTTCCACATTTAAAAAACGCTTTCTGCCCTGGAAATCATTTCTAATCATTATTACCGTTATGGAGGGGCTGCAGGAACACTTTCCCCGCCTTGCAAACATTTATTCCTGGTTCAAATAATCAATTTGTTCCGCCTGCTTTGCGTCAGCACCTCTGCGGCTGTCGGATTAACACAGATGAATGCACTTTTAACACTCACGCAGCCAGAATTCCTGCTCTTTTCCTGGGTTACAAAGTGAGGTGACGCAGCCTGTCCTCTGAGTCTCCCCGCCTCTCATAGACTTATTTCTGGGTAAAAAAAGCCATGTGCTCCGCCCCCTGGATCTCTGCATGTGTGTGTGTGCCTGTGAGTCTGTGGCTACTGTCCACATGCCCGCATTAGGAGGCACTATTTTCGGATACATTTTCTCATTTTCACCACTTTTCATGTTTTTATTATGTATATTGTTATATTATTATTATTATTATTATTGTATATATGTATACTGTGTATACTGTTTTTGTAAAAATCATGTGATTATTAAATAAATAATAAAACATGAATATAACCTTGAAGTTTCCCAGGGGCAAATACAGTGCCAGGTGTCAGACTATTTAAACAATGTTTACCCAGGATTCCGACACCTTCCCTGGCTTGTAAAATGCGGTGATGCGCCCTGGAGGTATCAGAGTATTTTAAACAACTTTTCCCCGCCTTTCAAACACTTTTTCCTGGCTTATAGCCTGTCATTTTGCAGGATATAATTTAACATGGAACCTCTCCCAGGGGCAAATACAGTGCCAGGTGTCAGACTATTTAAACAATGTTTACCCAGGATTCCGACACCTTCCCTGGCTTGTAAAATGCGGTGATGCGCCCTGGAGGTATCAGAGTATTTTAAACAACTTTTCCCCGCCTTTCAAACACTTTTTCCTGGCTTATAGCCTGTCATTTTGCAGGATATAATTTAACATGGAACCTCTCCCAGGGGCAAATACAGTGCCAGGTGTCAGACTATTTAAACAATGTTTACCCAGGATTCCGACACCTTCCCTGGCTTGTAAAATGCGGTGATGCGCCCTGGAGGTATCAGAGTATTTTAAACAACTTTTCCCCGCCTTTCAAACACTTTTTCCTGGCTTATAGCCTGTCATTTTGCAGGATATAATTTAACATGGAACCTCTCCTGGAAATGGACATACTCTGCGCATTTCCAGGAGAGGTTCCATGTTAAATTATATCCTGCAAAATGACAGGCAACAACTCTCTTCCAGACGTTTAAAAACACTTTTCCGACTATTTTAAACAACTTTTCCCCGCCTTTCAAACACTTTTTCCTGGCTTATAGCCTGTCATTTTGCAGGATATAATTTAACATGGAACCTCTCCTGGAAATGGACATATTCTGTGCATTTCCAGGAGAGGTTACATGTTAAATGATATCCTGCAAAATGACAGGCTACAACTCTCTTCCAGACGTTTAAAAACACTTTCCCCGACCATTTAAACATTATTTATGGCTTGTAAAGTGCGGTGATGAGCCCTGACAGTATCAGACTATTTAAAGGGTTACCAGGAGCATGAGAATATCCTCCACAGAAGGGGTGGTGGTGCCGTGAATAAGGCCGAATATGGATACCGATGTGCCGACGGTAAAGCACCGCAAAATCCACCCCCTTTAGGTTAACCAGGGGCATGGAGTTCTGTAGGGTGTGAACATCTGGGTTTAGTCCGTGGGGGAGTGCTTAAGTCCGGGAGTCCGGGGACTCACGGTGTGCAAGGTTATGGAGGTGCCCATGTCAGGGACACATGCTGGAGGTCTGTGGTCCGTCCTTTGGGGGTCTTGGAGGGGCCACAGAGAGGAGATTTCCCCGGTCTCTGTCCTGGATGAGTGAAATAAACAGAGTCTCCATGTCAGGGACACATGCTGGAGGTCTCTCTCCCGAGAGTGGACGTCCATTGCCTGTAAATTGGTCTAACATTAGGTCTGTCACTTTGGCTAACCGCACCACTGTCTGTCGTCTCCCGCAAGTGGACATCCATTGTCACTTTGGCTAACCGCACCACTGTCTGTCGTCTCCCGCAAGTGGACATCCATTGCACCTAAATAGGGGTAGAGTCCCCTGCCAACTCCCCTTGCATTCCTCCAGACTCAGAAAAAGTCTAAGTCAAGTTTTCGGAGAACCATAGAAATGGGTGAAAATGAAAAAATGTATCCCAAAATAGTCCCTCATAATGCGGGTAGAGTCCCCTGCCAACTCCCCTTGCATTCCTCCAGATTAAGAAAAAGTCTAAGTCAACTTTTTGGAGAACCATAGAAAATGGGTGAAAATGAATAAATGTATCCCAAAATAGTGCCTCATAATGCGGGTAGAGTCCCATCAAACTCCCATTGCATTCCTCCAGACTCAGAAAAAGTCTAAGTCAACTTTTTGGAGAACCATAGAAAATGGGTGAAAATGAATAAATTTATCCCAAAATAGTGCCTCATAATGCGGGTAGAGTCCCATCAAACTCCCATTGCATTCCTCCAGACTCAGAAAAAGTCTAAGTCAACTTTTTGGAGAACCATAGAAAAGGACTAAAAGTGTTAAAATGTATCCCAAAATAATGCCTCATAATGCGGGTAGAGTCCCCCTGCCAACTCCCCTTGCATTCCTCCAGACTCAGAAAAAGTCTAAGTCAACTTTTTGGAGAACCTTAGAAAATGGGTGAAAATGAACAAATGTATCCCAAAATAGTGCCTCATAATGCGGGTAGAGTCTCCTGCCAACTCCCCTTGCATTCCTCCAAACTCAAAAAAAGTCTACGTCAACTTTTTGGAGAACCATAGAAATGAGTGAAAATGAAAAAATGTATCCCAAAATAGTGCCTCATAACGCAGGTAGAGTCCCATCAAACTCCCATTGCATTCCTCCAGACTCAGAAAAAGTCTAAGTCAACTTTTTGGAGAACCATAGAAAATGGGTGAAAATGAAGAAATGTATCCCAAAATAGTGCCTCATCATGCGGGTAGAGTCCCCTGCCAACTCCCCTTGCATTCCTCCAGACTCAGAAAAAGTCTAAGTCAAGTTTTCGGAGAACCATAGAAATGGGTGAAAATGAAAAAATGTATCCCAAAATAGTCCCTCATAATGCGGGTAGAGTCCCCTGCCAACTCCCCTTGCATTCCTCCAGATTAAGAAAAAGTCTAAGTCAACTTTTTGGAGAACCATAGAAAATGGGTGAAAATGAATAAATGTATCCCAAAATAGTGCCTCATAATGCGGGTAGAGTCCCATCAAACTCCCATTGCATTCCTCCAGACTCAGAAAAAGTCTAAGTCAACTTTTTGGAGAACCATAGAAAATGGGTGAAAATGAATAAATTTATCCCAAAATAGTGCCTCATAATGCGGGTAGAGTCCCATCAAACTCCCATTGCATTCCTCCAGACTCAGAAAAAGTCTAAGTCAACTTTTTGGAGAACCATAGAAAATGGGTGAAAATGAAAAATGTATCCCAAAATAGTGCCTCATAATGCGGGTAGAGTCCCCTGCCAACTCCCCTTGCATTTTTCCAGATTAAGAAAAAGTCTAAGTCAACTTTTTGGAGAACCATAGAAATGGGTGAAAATGAAAAAATGTATCAGAAAATAGTGCCTCATAATGCGGGTAGAGTCCCCTGCCAACTCCCCTTGCATTCCTCCAGACTCGGAAAAAGTCTAAGTTAACTTTTTGAAGAACCATAAAAAAGGGCTAAAAGTGTTAAAATGTATCCCAAAATAGTGCCTCATAAGGCAGGTAGAGTCCCATCAAACTCCCCTTGCATTCCTCCAGACTCAGAAAAAGTCTAAGTCAACTTTTTGGAGAACCATAGAAATGGGTGCAAATGAAAAAATGTATCCTAAAATAGTGCCTCATAATGCGGGTAGAGTCCACTGCCAACTCCCCTTGCATTCCTCCAGACTCAGAAAAAGTCTAAGTTAACTTTTTGAAGAACCATAAAAAAGGGCTAAAAGTGTTAAAATGTATCCCAAAATAGTGCCTCATAAGGCAGGTAGAGTCCCATCAAACTCCCCTTGCATTCCTCCAGACTCAGAAAAAGTCTAAGTCAACTTTTTGGAGAACCATAAAAAGGGCTAAAAGTGTTAAAATGTATCCCAAAATAGTGCCTCATAATGCGGGTAGAGTCCCCTGCCAACTCCCCTTGCATTCCTATAGACTCAGAAAAAGTCTAAGTCAACTTTTTGGAGAACCATAAAAAAGGACTAAAAGTGTTAAAATGTATCCCAAAATAATGCCTCATAATGCGGGTAGAGTCCCCTGCCAACTCCCCTTGCATTCCTCCAGACTCAGAAAAAGTCTAAGTCAACTTTTTGGAGAACCTTAGAAAATGGGTGAAAATGAACAAATGTATCCCAAAATAGTGCCTCATAATGCGGGTAGAGTCTCCTGCCAACTCCCCTTGCATTCCTCCAAACTCAAAAAAAGTCTACGTCAACTTTTTGGAGAACCATAGAAATGAGTGAAAATGAAAAAATGTATCCCAAAATAGTGCCTCATAAGGCAGGTAGAGTCCCATCAAACTCCCATTGCATTCCTCCAGACTCAGAAAAAGTCTAAGTCTACTTTTTGGAGAACCATAGAAAATGGGTGAAAATGAAGAAATGTATCCCAAAATAGTGCCTCATCATGCGGGTAGAGTCCCCTGCCAACTCCCCTTGCATTCCTCCAGACTCAGAAAAAGTCTAAGTCAAGTTTTCTGAGAACCATAGAAATGGGTGAAAATGAAAAAATGTATCCCAATATAGTCCCTCATAATGCGGGTAGAGTCCCCTGCCAACTCCCCTTGCATTCCTCCAGATTAAGAAAAAGTCTAAGTCAACTTTTTGGAGAACCATAGAAAATGGGTGAAAATGAATAAATGTATCCCAAAATAGTGCCTCATAATGCGGGTAGAGTCCCTTCAAACTCCCATTGCATTCCTCCAGACTCAGAAAAAGTCTAAGTCAACTTTTTGGAGAACCATAGAAAATGGGTGAAAATGAATACATTTATCCCAAAATAGTGCCTCATAATGCGGGTAGAGTCCCATCAAACTCCCATTGCATTCCTCCAGACTCAGAAAAAGTCTAAGTCAACTTTTTGGAGAACCATAGAAAATGGGTGAAAATGAAAAATGTATCCCAAATAGTGCCTCATAATGCGGGTAGAGTCCCCTGCCAACTCCCCTTGCATTTTTCCAGATTAAGAAAAAGTCTAAGTCAACTTTTTGGAGAACCATAGAAATGGGTGAAAATGAAAAAATGTATCAGAAAATAGTGCCTCATAATGCGGGTAGAGTCCCCTGCCAACTCCCCTTGCATTCCTCCAGACTCGGAAAAAGTCTAAGTTAACTTTTTGAAGAACCATAAAAAAGGGCTAAAAGTGTTAAAATGTATCCCAAAATAGTGCCTCATAAGGCAGGTAGAGTCCCATCAAACTCCCCTTGCATTCCTCCAGACTCAGAAAAAGTCTAAGTCAACTTTTTGGAGAACCATAGAAATGGGTGCAAATGAAAAAATGTATCCTAAAATAGTGCCTCATAATGCGGGTAGAGTCCCCTGCCAACTCCCCTTGCATTCCTCCAGACTCAGAAAAAGTCTAAGTCAACTTTTTGGAGAACCACAGAAAATGGGTGAAAATGAAGAAATGTATCCCAAAATAGTGCCTCATAATGCGGGTAGAGTCCCATCAAACTCCCATTGCATTCCTCCAGACTCAGAAAAAGTCTAAGTCAACTTTTTGGAGAACCATAGAAAATGGGTGAAAATGAAAAATGTATCCCAAAATAGTGCCTCATAATGCGGGTAGAGTCCCCTGCCAACTCCCCTTGCATTCCTCCAGACTCAGAAAAAGTCTAAGTCAAGTTTTCGGAGAACCATAGAAATGGGTGAAAATGAAAAAATGTATCACAAAATAGTGCCTCATAATGCGGGTAGAGTCCCCTGCCAACTCCCCTTGCATTCCTATAGACTCAGAAAAAGTCTAAGTCAACTTTTTGGAGAACCATAGAAATGGGTGAAAATGAAAAAATGTATCCCAAAATAGTGCCTCATAATGCGGGTAGAGTCTCCTGCCAACTCCCCTTGCATTCCTCCAGACTCAGAAAAAGTCTAAGTCAACTTTTTGGAGAACCTTAGAAAATGGGTGAAAATGAACAAATGTATCCCAAAATAGTGCCTCATAATGCGGGTAGAGTCTCCTGCCAACTCCCCTTGCATTCCTCCAAACTCAAAAAAAGTCTACGTCAACTTTTTGGAGAACCATAGAAATGGGTGAAAATGAAAAAATGTATCCCAAAATAGTCCCTCATAATGCGGATAGAGTCCCCTGCCAACTCCCCTTGCATTCCTCCAGATTAAGAAAAAGTCTAAGTCAACTTTTTGGAGAACCATAGAGAATGGGTGAAAATGAAGAAATGTATCCCAAAATAGTGCCTCATAATGCGGTTAGAGTCCCCTGCCAACTCCCCTTGCATTCCTCCAGACTCAGAAAAAGTATAAGTCAAGTTTTCGGAGAACTATAGAAATGGGTGAAAATGAAAAAATGTATCCCAAAATAGTCCCTCATAATGCGGATAGAGTCCCCTGCCAACTCCCCTTGCATTCCTCCAGATTAAGAAAAAGTCTAAGTCAACTTTTTGGAGAACCATAGAAATGGGTGAAAATGAAAAAATGTATCACAAAATAGTGCCTCATAATGCGGGTAGAGTCCCCTGCCAACTCCCCTTGCATTCTTCCAGATTAAGAAAAAGTCTAAGTCAACTTTTTGGAGAACCATAGAAAATGGGTGAAAATGAAAAAATGTATCTCAAAATAGTGCCTCATAATGCGGGTAGAGTCCCTTGCCAACTCCCCTTGCATTCCTCCAGACTCAGAAAAAGTCTAAGTCAACTTTTTGGAGAACCATAAAAAAGGGCTAAAAGTGTTAAAATGTATCCCAAAATAGTGCCTCATAATGCGGGTAGAGTCCCCTGCCAACTCCCCTTGCATTCCTCCAGACTCAGAAAAAGTGTAAGTCAACTTTTTGGAGAACCATAGAAATGGGTGAAAATGAAAAAATGTATCAGAAAATAGTGCCTCATAATGCGGGTAGAGTCCCCTGCCAACTCCCCTTGCATTCCTCCAGACTCAGAAAAAGTCTAAGTCAAGTTTTCGGAGAACCATAGAAATGGGTGAAAATGAAAAAATGTATCCCAAAATAGTCCCTCATAATGCGGGTAGAGTCCCCTGCCAACTCCCCTTGCATTCCTCCAGATTAAGAAAAAGTCTAAGTTAACTTTTTGGAGAACCATAGAAAATGAGTGAAAATGAATAAATGTATCCCAAAATAGTGCCTCATAATGCGGGTAGAGTCCCATCAAACTCCCATTGCATTCCTCCAGACTCAGAAAAAGTCTAAGTCAACTTTTTGGAGAACCATAGAAAATGGGTGAAAATGAATAAATTTATCCCAAAATAGTGCCTCATAATGCGGGTAGAGTCCCATCAAACTCCCATTGCATTCCTCCAGACTCAGAAAAAGTCTAAGTCAACTTTTTGGAGAACCATAGAAAATGGGTGAAAATGAAAAATGTATCCCAAAATAGTGCCTCATAATGCGGGTAGAGTCCCCTGCCAACTCCCCTTGCATTCTTCCAGATTAAGAAAAAGTCTAAGTCAACTTTTTGGAGAACCATAGAAATGGGTGAAAATGAAAAAATGTATCAGAAAATAGTGCCTCATAATGCGGGTAGAGTCCCCTGCCAACTCCCCTTGCATTCCTCCAGACTCGGAAAAAGTCTAAGTTAACTTTTTGAAGAACCATAAAAAAGGGCTAAAAGTGTTAAAATGTATCCCAAAATAGTGCCTCATAAGGCAGGTAGAGTCCCCTGCCAACTCCCCTTGCATTCCTCCAGACCCAGAAAAAGTCTAAGTCAAGTTTTCGGAGAACTATAGAAATGGGTGAAAATGAAAAAATGTCTCCCAAAATAGTCCCTCATAATGCGGGTAGAGTCCCCTGCCAACTCCCCTTGCATTCCTCCAGATTAAGAAAAAGTCTAAGTCAACTTTTTGGAGAACCATAGAAATGGGTGAAAATGAAAAAATGTATCACAAAATAGTGCCTCATAATGCGGGTAGAGTCCCCTGCCAACTCCCCTTTCATTCCTCCAGACTCAGAAAAAGTCTAAGTCAACTTTTTGGGGAACCATAAAAAAGGGCTAAAAGTGTTCAAATGTATCCCAAAATAGTGCGTCATAAGGCAGGTAGAGTCCCATCAAACTCCCCTTGCATTCCTCCAGACTCAGAAAAAGTCTAAGTCAACTTTTTGGAGAACCATAGAAATGGGTGAAAATGAAAAAAAGTATCCCAAAATAGTGCCTCATAATGCGGGTAGAGTCCCCTGCCAACTCCCCTTGCATTCCTCCAGATTCAGAAAAAGTCTAAGTTAACTTTTTGAAGAACCATAAAAAAGGGCTAAAAGTGTTAAAATGTATCCCAAAATAGTGCCTCATAAGGCAGGTAGAGTCCCATCAAACTCCCCTTGCATTCCTCCAGACTCAGAAAAAGTCTAAGTCAACTTTTTGGAGAACCATAGAAATGGGTGAAAATGAAAAAATGTATCCCAAAATAGTGCCTCATAATGCGGGTAGAGTCCCCTGCCAACTCCCCTTGCATTCCTCCAGACTCAGAAAAAGTCTAAGTCAACTTTATGGAGAACCATAAAAAGGGCTAAAAGTGTTAAAATGTATCCCAAAATAGTGCCTCATAATGCGGGTAGAGTCCCCTGCCAACTCCCCTTGCATTCCTCCAGACCCAGAAAAAGTCTAAGTCAACTTTTTGGAGAACCATAGAGAATGGGTGAAAATGAAGAAATGTATCCCAAAATAGTGCCTCATAATGCGGTTAGAGTCCCCTGCCAACTCCCCTTGCATTCCTCCAGACTCAGAAAAAGTCGAAGTCAAGTTTTCGGAGAACTATAGAAATGGGTGAAAATGAAAAAATGTATCCCAAAATAGTCCCTCATAATGCGGATAGAGTCCCCTGCCAACTCCCCTTGCATTCCTCCAGATTAAGAAAAAGTCTAAGTCAACTTTTTGGAGAACCATAGAAATGGGTGAAAATGAAAAAATGTATCACAAAATAGTGCCTCATAATGCGGGTAGAGTCCCCTGCCAACTCCCCTTGCATTCTTCCAGATTAAGAAAAAGTCTAAGTCAACTTTTTGGAGAACCATAGAAAATGGGTGAAAATGAAAAAATGTATCTCAAAATAGTGCCTCATAATGCGGGTAGAGTCCCTTGCCAACTCCCCTTGCATTCCTCCAGACTCAGAAAAAGTCTAAGTCAACTTTTTGGAGAACCATAAAAAAGGGCTAAAAGTGTTAAAATGTATCCCAAAATAGTGCCTCATAATGCGGGTAGAGTCCCCTGCCAACTCCCCTTGCATTCCTCCAGACTCAGAAAAAGTGTAAGTCAACTTTTTGGAGAACCATAGAAATGGGTGAAAATGAAAAAATGTATCCCAAAATAGTGCCTCATAAGGCAGGTAGAGTTCCATCAAACTCCCATTGCATTCCTCCAGACTCAGAAAAAGTCTAAGTCAACTTTTTGGAGAACCATAAAAAAGGACTAAAAGTGTTAAAATGTATCCCAAAATAATGCCTCATAATGCGGGTAGAGTCCCCTGCCAACTCCCCTTGCATTCCTCCAGACTCAGAAAAAGTCTAAGTCAACTTTTTGGAGAACCTTAGAAAATGGGTGAAAATGAACAAATGTATCCCAAAATAGTGCCTCATAATGCGGGTAGAGTCTCCTGCCAACTCCCCTTGCATTCCTCCAAACTCAAAAAAAGTCTAAGTCAACTTTTTGGAGAACCATAGAAATGAGTGAAAATGAAAAAATGTATCCCAAAATAGTGCCTCATAAGGCAGGTAGAGTTCCATCAAACTCCCATTGCATCCCTCCAGACTCAGAAAAAGTCTAAGTCAACTTTTTGGAGAACCATAGAAAATGGGTGAAAATGAAGAAATGTATCCCAAAATAGTGCCTCATCATGCGGGTAGAGTCCCCTGCCAACTCCCCTTGCATTCCTCCAGATTCAGAAAAAGTCTAAGTCAACTTTTTGGAGAACCATAGAAAATGGGTGAAAATGAATAAATGTATCCCAAAATAGTGCCTCATAATGCGGGTAGAGTCCCATCAAACTCCCATTGCATTCCTCCAGACTCAGAAAAAGTCTAAGTCAACTTTTTGGAGAACCATAGAAAATGGGTGAAAATGAAAAATGTATCCCAAAATAGTGCCTCATAATGCGGGTAGAGTGCCATCAAACTCCCATTGCATTCCTCCAGACTCAGAAAAAGTCTAAGTCAACTTTTTGGAGAACCATAGAAAATGGGTGAAAATGAAAAATGTATCCCAAAATAGTGCCTCATAATGTGGGTAGAGTCCCCTGCCAACTCCCCTTGCATTCCTCCAGATTAAGAAAAAGTCTAAGTCAACTTTTTGGAGAACCATAGAAATGGGTGAAAATGAAAAAATGTATAAGAAAATAGTGCCTCATAATGCGGGTAGAGTCCCCTGCCAACTCCCCTTGCATTCCTCCAGATTCAGAAAAAGTCTAAGTTAACTTTTTGAAGAACCATAACAAAGGGCTAAAAGTGTTAAAATGTATCCCAAAATAGTGCCTCATAAGGCAGGTAGAGTCCCATCAAACTCCCCTTGCATTCCTCCAGACTCAGAAAAAGTCTAAGTCAACTTTTTGGAGAACCATAAAAAGGGCTAAAAGTGTTAAAATGTATCCCAAAATAGTGCCTCATAATGCGGGTAGAGTCCCCTGCCAACTCCCCTTGCATTCCTCCAGACCCAGAAAAAGTCTAAGTCAACTTTTTGGAGAACCATAGAGAATGGGTGAAAATGGAGAAATGTATCCCAAAATAGTGCCTCATAATGCGGGTAGAGTCCCCTGCCAACTCCCCTTGCATTCCTCCAGATTAAGAAAAAGTCTAAGTCAACTTTTTGGAGAACCATAGAAATGGGTGAAAATGAAAAAATGTATCACAAAATAGTGCCTCATAATGCGGGTAGAGTCCCATCAAACTCCCATTGCATTCCTCCAGACTCAGAAAAAGTCTAAGTCAACTTTTTGGAGAACCATAGAAAATGGGTGAAAATGAAAAATGTATCCCAAAATAGTGCCTCATAATACGGGTAGAGTCCCCTGCCAACTCCCCTTGCATTCCTCCAGATTAAGAAAAAGTCTAAGTCAACTTTTTGGAGAACCATAGAAATGGGTGAAAATGAAAAAATGTATCACAAAATAGTGCCTCATAATGCGGGTAGAGTCCCATCAAACTCCCATTGCATTCCTCCAGACTCAGAAAAAGTCTAAGTCAACTTTTTGGAGAACCATAGAAAATGGGTGAAAATGAAAAATGTATCCCAAAATAGTGCCTCATAATGCGGTTAGAGTCCCCTGCCAACTCCCCTTGCATTCCTCCAGATTAAGGCGAGACACGGCAGGCAAAAACATCGTTTTCATGCCCATGTCAATTTTGAGATTTTGTGCTATTTTGATTCAATAAGATGTTTTCTTTCAGGCTTTTGGAAGGAAAACGTACAAAATACACATTTAGGTGTTTATTTTACTATAGTTTGTCTATTTCCGTCGGTAGATTTCTCCTAAATTCACCAAAAGTTAGCAATCTAACGTAACATAAAGTGCCGTGACCGCTGTTTGCTCCATGTCATGAGGGGTACCGTTGGAAAGCTCAGGTTCTCTTGCACAATCTCATCGGATCCAAATATGGTCATTTCCTTTGTATCAGCAACCAATCGTGAAAGTACAAAGGGGTCATCTGACCAAAGAACGGAATCTTATTGGCTGGTGTCAATTTCTGACAACGTGATTCGTTCAGATGCGTCACGTGGTGCCCCATGACACTTCCTTGTTTATATTTGCGCTGAAAATTTAAATCTCAAAATGCCGAAACATCCGCGAAAAAATCGTTCAAAGAGAAGAGGACAACAATTGTCACTTGCACGTAGCAAGGTAGAAGACAAAACAAATGACCCCGAACCTGAAAAACCTTCACTTAGTGCGTCAATGCGCAAGCTGTCACCCAAAGAGCAGGAGGGTTTAGATAGCGCCACACAGCAGTGGCTGATAATACATGTAGCGCGGCTGAATGAACTGCTCAGTGGGTTGATTTGCCCAAATTGCGCAGGGACAGGGCTCAAAGTTAACATCGATCCGCAAAACCATGGTTTCTGTAGCAGCTTAATTTTAGAGTGCAGTCTGTGTGATGGTGGGTACCGCAAAAGTGTGTACACATCTACACGTCTTCAAGACGAAACCAGGAAGGATGTTGCTTTTGATGTGAATGTGAGAATGGTGCTCTTAGCGTATGAGTTAGGCTTGGGCTATGCAGCTCTGAAGAAAATAAGCAAAGTGTTGGGGATTCCTGCACTTCATCTCAAAACCTATCAGAGACATGACAAGAGAGTGACAGGTATAGAAACAGGATTGAGACCAAGAAAACTTGAACTATTGAATTCAGAGTATAACTTATCAGGACATTCAGTTGACTTATTTTTTTCTCTTATTAGTGGCAGAAATAGAGAGAGGCCTGGAGTCACTTCACAGGACAAGGGAGCAGGTCAGGCAGGCTTATGCAGATGTGGACCCAGATGTTGCAGAGTTGCTGAGGGAGGATGCAGAGGCAGTTATAAACATCAGCGTGTCATTTGATGGCACATGGCAAAAGCGAGGCTTCACATCCCATTATGGGATCGGTGTGTGCATTGACATCCTTACTGGATTGGTGATAGACTATGAAATCCTATCATCCTATTGCCATGATTGTGCTCTAAAGGGAAATGCCAAGCAAGAGCAAAAGATTACAGAAGAGGAGTATGACAGTTGGCGACAGACACATAGTGATTGTGCAAGAAACTTTGCAGGGTCAAGCAAGGCAATGGAGCAGGAGTCAGCCAAGAGGATGTGGGCCAGGTCTGTGAATCGCCACCAGGTGCGGTACACAGAGATGTTGTCAGATGGGGATAGCGCAGCATTTAGGGAGGTGGTTGCACTGAACCCATACCCTGGGCATGAAGTGGTGAAATTAGAGTGCATTAATCATGCCCACAAGCGAATGGGTACAGCACTCAGAAAAATGAGTTCACAGAAAAAGTTAGGAGGGAAGGGTGTAGGGAAGCTGACTGCAAAGAAATGCAAAACTTTGCAAAATTATTACAGGGGGGCAATTCTCAACAACCAGGGTTCAATCGATAAAATGAAGGGAGAAATATGGGCAGGTCTCCTCCACGGCATGTCTACTGATGACAGCCCCTTACACACCAGGTGCAATCCCTCCTGGTGTTGGTATAGGAAAGCAGAGGATAATGGGGAAACACCTGGTAGCCACAAAGAACATGCTGGAAACTTTTTAAAGCGAGAGGTGTGGGAGAAGCTTATCCCTGTGTACCACCGCATGTCAAGTGACAGCCTGCTCCAGAGAATGCAGCATGGAGGTACTCAAAATGCCAATGAGTGCCTCAACTCTGTGATATGGGCGCGGTGTCCAAAAACGATCTTTGTGGGGAACAGCAGGGTTGAGGCAGCTGCAAGTGTGGCCATCTCCACCTTTAATGAAGGTGCCTCTGCCATGCTGGCTGTTATGGAGAAGTTGTGGCTCCAGAGCACAGCTGTTACTGTCAGCGCAATGAGACAAAGTGATTTGCTGAGAATTTCAAAAGCTGAGGCCATTACATCTGCTAGTTTGAAATATAGGCGCAAGAGTCTAAGCACAGCAAAAAAGATGAAAAGACATCAGCAGGAGATGCAGGAGGGGCCTACTTATGGAGCAGGCATGGACTAGGGTGGCAGTTCTGCAGTGCGTGTGTTACTGTGGTCGTAGTGTGTGTGTGTTACTGTGGTTTTGTTCATCAGGTACATACTGTGTTACTCAGTTTTCAGTTGTATTGTGTTTTATATGTTCTATATTGTTGTTGTTGTAAGTATTAGATTAGATATTGTGTCTGAAAATAGTGTCTTCCAATAAAAAAAATATGGAATTTGACAATACATATCTTTAAAGGTCGTTTTCTCAAAATGAGTTTTTTCTCCTACTCTGAGCACAACATTTCCACTTCAGTAGCACGTAGACACACCAAACCTTCCAGTTATATTCCTATCCATATTCTGAAGGCTTTTACAGAAGGGTTTGTTCATTTATCATTCATAGCCTGAATTATATAACATGTTATACCTAAAAACATGGCGAAAATTGATATTTTAGGGCTGTTGACAGTATTTTCAGATTTATTTAGTGATAAAAAAAGATATAAAAAATCCCTTCTGTAAAAGCCTTCAATTCTAATATGACAACAAAATGAAACAAGAATTTTGAACCTGGCTTTATCCAATAAAAAAAATTCGTTTCCTGAAATGTGTTAAAATATGCGCATATTTAATGAGATTATGGATAATTTGCATTTTTAAACATGCTATTTCTGAAAACTTGTAATACAAAAAACAATTGCCTTATTGTAAGTAATTAACTGGAGAAATTTCTAGCTGATATCTTTAAGTTAAAAAAATTACCCTATTCACCTGTAGTGTCTCGCCTTAAGAAAAAGTCTAAGTCAACTTTTTGGAGAACCATAGAAATGGGTGAAAATGAAAAAATGTATCAGAAAATAGTGCCTCATAATGCGTGTAGAGTCCCCTGCCAACTCCCCTTGCATTCCTCCAGACTCAGAAAAAGTCTAAGTCAAGTTTTCGGAGAACCATAGAAATGGGTGAAAATGAAAAAATATATCCCAAAATAGTCCCTCATAATGCGGGTAGAGTCCCCTGCCAACTCCCCTTGCATTCCTCCAGATTAAGAAAAAGTCTAAGTCAACTTTTTGGAGAACCATAGAAATGGGTGAAAATGAAAAAATGTATCACAAAATAGTGCCTAATAATGCGGGTAGAGTCCCCTGCCAACTCCCCTTGCATTCCTATAGACTCAGAAAAAGTCTAAGTCAACTTTTTGGAGAACCATAGAAATGGGTGAAAATGAAAAAATGTATCCCAAAATAGTGCCTCATAAGGCAGGTAGAGTTCCATCAAACTCCCATTGCATTCCTCCAGACTCAGAAAAAGTCTAAGTCAACTTTTTGGAGAACCATAGAAAATGAGTGAAAATGAAAAATGTATCCCAAAATAGTGCCTCATAAGGCAGGTAGAGTTCCATCAAACTCCCATTGCATTCCTCCAGACTCAGAAAAAGTCTAAGTCAACTTTTTGGAGAACCATAGAAAATGGGTGAAAATGAAGAAATGTATCCCAAAATAGTGCCTCATCATGCGGGTAGAGTCCCCTGCCAACTCCCCTTGCATTCCTCCAGATTCAGAAAAAGTCTAAGTCAACTTTTTGGAGAACCATAGAAAATGGGTGAAAATGAATAAATGTATCCCAAAATAGTGCCTCATAATGCGGGTAGAGTCCCATCAAACTCCCATTGCATTCCTCCAGACTCAGAAAAAGTCTAAGTCAACTTTTTGGAGAACCATAGAAAATGGGTGAAAATGAAAAATGTATCCCAAAATAGTGCCTCATAATGCGGGTAGAGTGCCATCAAACTCCCATTGCATTCCTCCAGACTCAGAAAAAGTCTAAGTCAACTTTTTGGAGAACCATAGAAAATGGGTGAAAATGAAAAATGTATCCCAAAATAGTGCCTCATAATGTGGGTAGAGTCCCCTGCCAACTCCCCTTGCATTCCTCCAGATTAAGAAAAAGTCTAAGTCAACTTTTTGGAGAACCATAGAAATGGGTGAAAATGAAAAAATGTATCAGAAAATAGTGCCTCATAATGCGGGTAGAGTCCCCTGCCAACTCCCCTTGCATTCCTCCAGATTCAGAAAAAGTCTAAGTTAACTTTTTGGAGAACCATAAAAAAGGGCTAAAAGTGTTAAAATGTATCCCAAAATAATGCCTCATAATGCGGGTAGAGTCCCCTGCCAACTCCCCTTGCATTCCTCCAGACTCAGAAAAAGTCTAAGTCAACTTTTTGGAGAACCATAAAAAAGGGCTAAAAGTGTTAAAATGTATCCCAAAATAATGCCTCATAATGCGGGTAGAGTCCCCTGCCAACTCACCTTGCATTCCTCCAGACTCAGAAAAAGTCTAAGTCAACTTTTTGGAGAACCTTAGAAAATGGGTGAAAATGAAAAATGTATCCCAAAATAGTGACTCATAATGCGGGTAGAGTCCCCTGCCAACTCCCCTTGCATTCCTCCAGATTAAGAAAAAGTCTAAGTCAACTTTTTGGAGAACCATAGAAATGGGAGAAAATGAAAAAATGTATCAGAAAATAGTGCCTCATAATGCGGGTAGAGTCCCCTGCCAACTCCCCTTGCATTCCTCCAGACTCAGAAAAAGTCTAAGTTAACTTTTTGAAGAACCATAAAAAAGGGCTAAAAGTGTTCAAATGTATCCCAAAATAGTGCCTCATAAGGCAGGTAGAGTCCCATCAAACTCCCCTTGCATTCCTCCAGACTCAGAAAAAGTCTAAGTCAACTTTTTGGAGAACCATAGAGAATGGGTGAAAATGAAGAAATGTATCCCAAAATAGTGCCTCATAATGCGGGTAGAGTCCCCTGCCAACTTCCCTTGCATTCCTCCAGACTCAGAAAAAGTCTAAGTCAACTTTTTGGAGAACCATAAAAAGGGCTAAAAGTGTTAAAATGTATCCCAAAATAGTGCCTCATAAGGCAGGTAGAGTCCCATCAAACTCCCCTTGCATTCCTCCAGACTCAGAAAAAGTCTAAGTCAACTTTTTGGAGAACCATAAAAAGGGCTAAAAGTGTTAAAATGTATCCCAAAATAGTGCCTCATAATGCGGGTAGAGTCCCCTGCCAACTCCCCTTGCATTCCTCCAGACCCAGAAAAAGTCTAAGTCAACTTTTTGGAGAACCATAGAGAATGGGTGAAAATGAAGAAATGTATCCCAAAATAGTGCCTCATAATGCGGGTAGAGTCCCATCAAACTCCCATTGCATTCCTCCAGACTCAGAAAAAGTCTAAGTCAACTTTTTGGAGAACCATAGAAAATGGGTGAAAATGAAAAATGTATCCCAAAATAGTACCTCATAATGCGGGTAGAGTCCCCTGCCAACTCCCCTTGCATTCCTCCAGACTCAGAAAAAGTCTAAGTCAACTTTTTGGAGAACCATAAAAAGGGCTAAAAGTGTTAAAATGTATCCCAAAATAGTGCCTCATAATGCGGGTAGAGTCCCCTGCCAACTCCCCTTGCATTCCTCCAGATTAAGAAAAAGTCTAAGTCAACTTTTTGGAGAACCATAGAAATGGGTGAAAATGAAAAAATGTATCAGAAAATAGTGCCTCATAATGCGGGTAGAGTCCCCTGCCAACTCCCCTTGCATTCCTCCAGACTCAGAAAAAGTCTAAGTCAAGTTTTCGGAGAACCATAGAAATGGATGAAAATGAAAAAATGTATCCCAAAATAGTCCCTCATAATGCGGGTAGAGTCCCCTGCCAACTCCCCTTGCATTCCTCCAGATTAAGAAAAAGTCTAAGTCAACTTTTTGGAGAACCATAGAAATGGGTGAAAATGAAAAAATGTATCACAAACTAGTGCCTCATAATGCAGGTAGAGTCCCCTGCCAACTCCCCTTGCATTCCTATAGACTCAGAAAAAGTCTAAGTCAACTTTTTGGAGAACCATAGAAATGGGTGAAAATGAAAAAATGTATCCCAAAATAGTGCCTCATAATGCGGGTAGAGTCCCCTGCCAACTCCCCTTGCATTCCTCCAGATTAAGAAAAAGTCTAAGTCAACTTTTTGGAGAACCATAGAAATGGGAGAAAATGAAAAAATGTATCAGAAAATAGTGCCTCATAATGCGGGTAGAGTCCCCTGCCAACTCCCCTTGCATTCCTCCAAACTCAAAAAAAGTCTAAGTCAACTTTTTGGAGAACCATAGAAAATGGGTGAAAATGAAAAATGTATCCCAAAATAGTGCCTCATAATGCGGGTAGAGTTCCATCAAACTCCCATTGCATTCCTCCAGACTCAGAAAAAGTCTAAGTCAACTTTTTGGAGAACCATAAAAAAGGGCTAAAAGTGTTAAAATGTATCCCAAAATAGTGCCTCATAAGGCAGGTAGAGTCCCATCAAACTCCCCTTGCATTCCTCCAGACTCAGAAAAAGTCTAAGTCAACTTTTTGGAGAACCATAAAAAGGGCTAAAAGTGTTAAAATGTATCCCAAAATAGTGCCTCATAATGCGGGTAGAGTCCCCTGCCAACTCCCCTTGCATTCCTCCAGACCCAGAAAAAGTCTAAGTCAACTTTTTGGAGAACCATAGAGAATGGGTGAAAATGAAGAAATGTATCCCAAAATAGTGCCTCATAATGCGGGTAGAGTCCCATCAAACTCCCATTGCATTCCTCCAGACTCAGAAAAAGTCTAAGTCAACTTTTTGGAGAACCATAGAAAATGGGTGAAAATGAAAAATGTATCCCAAAATAGTGCCTCATAATGCGGGTAGAGTCCCCTGCCAACTCCCCTTGCATTCCTCCAGACTCAGAAAAAGTCTAAGTCAACTTTTTGGAGAACCATAAAAAGGGCTAAAAGTGTTAAAATGTATCCCAAAATAGTGCCTCATAATGCGGGTAGAGTCCCCTGCCAACTCCCCTTGCATTCCTCCAGATTAAGAAAAAGTCTAAGTCAACTTTTTGGAGAACCATAGAAATGGGTGAAAATGAAAAAATGTATCAGAAAATAGTGCCTCATAATGCGGGTAGAGTCCCCTGCCAACTCCCCTTGCATTCCTCCAGACTCAGAAAAAGTCTAAGTCAAGTTTTCGGAGAACCATAGAAATGGGTGAAAATGAAAAAATGTATCCCAAAATAGTCCCTCATAATGCGGGTAGAGTCCCCTGCCAACTCCCCTTGCATTCCTCCAGATTAAGAAAAAGTCTAAGTCAACTTTTTGGAGAACCATAGAAATGGGAGAAAATGAAAAAATGTATCAGAAAATAGTGCCTCATAATGCGGGTAGAGTCCCCTGCCAACTCCCCTTGCATTCCTCCAAACTCAAAAAAAGTCTAAGTCAACTTTTTGGAGAACCATAGAAAATGGGTGAAAATGAAAAATGTATCCCAAAATAGTGCCTCATAATGCGGGTAGAGTTCCATCAAACTCCCATTGCATTCCTCCAGACTCAGAAAAAGTCTAAGTCAACTTTTTGGAGAACCATAAAAAAGGGCTAAAAGTGTTAAAATGTATCCCAAAATAATGCCTCATAATGCGAGTAGAGTCCCCTGCCAACTCACCTTGCATTCCTCCAGACTCAGAAAAAGTCTAAGTCAACTTTTTGGAGAACCATAAAAAAGGGCTAAAAGTGTTAAAATGTATCCCAAAATAATGCCTCATAATGCGAGTAGAGTCCCCTGCCAACTCCCCTTGCATTCCTCCAGACTCAGAAAAAGTCTAAGTCAAGTTTTCGGAGAACCATAGAAATGGGTGAAAATGAAAAAATATATCCCAAAATAGTCCCTCATAATGCGGGTAGAGTCCCCTGCCAACTCCCCTTGCATTCCTCCAGATTAAGAAAAAGTCTAAGTCAACTTTTTGGAGAACCATAGAAATGGGTGAAAATGAAAAAATGTATCACAAAATAGTGCCTCATAATGCGGGTAGAGTCCCCTGCCAACTCCCCTTGCATTCCTATAGACTCAGAAAAAGTCTAAGTCAACTTTTTGGAGAACCATAGAAATGGGTGAAAATGAAAAAATGTATCCCAAAATAGTGCCTCATAAGGCAGGTAGAGTTCCATCAAACTCCCATTGCATTCCTCCAGACTCAGAAAAAGTCTAAGTCAACTTTTTGGAGAACCATAAAAAAGGACTAAAAGTGTTAAAATGTATCCCAAAATAATGCCTCATAATGCGGGTAGAGTCCCCTGCCAACTCCCCTTGCATTCCTCCAGACTCAGAAAAAGTCTAAGTCAACTTTTTGGAGAACCTTAGAAAATGGGTGAAAATGAACAAATGTATCCCAAAATAGTACCTCATAATGCGGGTAGAGTCTCCTGCCAACTCCCCTTGCATTCCTCCAAACTCAAAAAAAGTCTAAGTCAACTTTTTGGAGAACCATAGAAATGAGTGAAAATGAAAAAATGTATCCCAAAATAGTGCCTCATAAGGCAGGTAGAGTTCCATCAAACTCCCATTGCATTCCTCCAGACTCAGAAAAAGTCTAAGTCAACTTTTTGGAGAACCATAGAAAATGGGTGAAAATGAAGAAATGTATACCAAAATAGTGCCTCATCATGCGGGTAGAGTCCCCTGCCAACTCCCCTTGCATTCCTCCAGATTCAGAAAAAGTCTAAGTCAACTTTTTGGAGAACCATAGAAAATGGGTGAAAATGAATAAATGTATCCCAAAATAGTGCCTCATAATGCGGGTAGAGTCCCATCAAACTCCCATTGCATTCCTCCAGACTCAGAAAAAGTCTAAGTCAACTTTTTGGAGAACCATAGAAAATGGGTGAAAATGAAAAATGTATCCCAAAATAGTGCCTCATAATGCGGGTAGAGTGCCATCAAACTCCCATTGCATTCCTCCAGACTCAGAAAAAGTCTAAGTCAACTTTTTGGAGAACCATAGAAAATGGGTGAAAATGAAAAATGTATCCCAAAATAGTGCCTCATAATGTGGGTAGAGTCCCCTGCCAACTCCCCTTGCATTCCTCCAGATTAAGAAAAAGTCTAAGTCAACTTTTTGGAGAACCATAGAAATGGGTGAAAATGAAAAAATGTATCAGAAAATAGTGCCTCATAATGCGGGTAGAGTCCCCTGCCAACTCCCCTTGCATTCCTCCAGATTCAGAAAAAGTCTAAGTTAACTTTTTGAAGAACCATAACAAAGGGCTAAAAGTGTTAAAATGTATCCCAAAATAGTGCCTCATAAGGCAGGTAGAGTCCCATCAAACTCCCCTTGCATTCCTCCAGACTCAGAAAAAGTCTAAGTCAACTTTTTGGAGAACCATAAAAAGGGCTAAAAGTGTTAAAATGTATCCCAAAATAGTGCCTCATAATGCGGGTAGAGTCCCCTGCCAACTCCCCTTGCATTCCTCCAGACCCAGAAAAAGTCTAAGTCAACTTTTTGGAGAACCATATAGAATGGGTGAAAATGAAGAAATGTATCCCAAAATAGTGCCTCATAATGCGGGTAGAGTCCCCTGCCAACTTCCCTTGCATTCCTCCAGACTCAGAAAAAGTCTAAGTCAACTTTTTGGAGAACTATAGAAAATGGGTGAAAATGAAAAATGTATCCCAAAATAGTGCCTCATAATGCGGGTAGAGTCCCCTGCCAACTCCCCTTGCATTCCTCCAGATTCAGAAAAAGTCTAAGTCAACTTTTTGGAGAACCATAGAAAATGGGTGAAAATGAATGCATTTATCCCAAAATAGTGCCTCATAATGCGGGTAGAGTCCCATCAAACTCCCATTGCATTCCTCCAGACTCAGAAAAAGTCTAAGTCAACTTTTTGGAGAACCATAGAAAATGGGTGAAAATGAAAAATGTATCCCAAAATAGTGCCTCATAATGCGGGTAGAGTCCCCTGCCAACTCCTCTTGCATTCCTCCAGATTAAGAAAAAGTCTAAGTCAACTTTTTGGAGAACCATAGAAAATGGGTGAAAATGAAAAATGTATCCCAAAATAGTGCCTCATAATGCGGGTAGAGTCCCCTGCCAACTCCCCTTGCATTCCTCCAGATTAAGAAAAAGTCTAAGTCAACTTTTTGGAGAACCATAGAAATGGGTGAAAATGAAAAAATGTATCAGAAAATAGTGCCTCATAATGCGGGTAGAGTCCCCTGCCAACTCCCCTTGCATTCCTCCAGACTCAGAAAAAGTCTAAGTCAACTTTTTGGAGAACCATAGAAATGGGTGAAAATGAAAAAATGTATCACAAAATAGTGCCTCATAATGCAGGTAGAGTCCCCTGCCAACTCCCCTTGCATTCCTATAGACTCAGAAAAAGTCTAAGTCAACTTTTTGGAGAACCATAGAAATGGGTGAAAATGAAAAAATGTATCCCAAAATAGTGCCTCATAATGCGGGTAGAGTCCCCTGCCAACTCCCCTTGCATTCCTCCAGATTAAGAAAAAGTCTAAGTCAACTTTTTGGAGAACCATAGAAATGGGAGAAAATGAAAAAATGTATCAGAAAATAGTGCCTCATAATGCGGGTAGAGTCCCCTGCCAACTCCCCTTGCATTCCTCCAAACTCAAAAAAAGTCTAAGTCAACTTTTTGGAGAACCATAGAAAATGGGTGAAAATGAATAAATGTATCCCAAAATAGTGCCTCATAATCCGGGTAGAGTCCCATCAAACTCCCATTGCATTCCTCCAGACTCAGAAAAAGTCTAAGTCAACTTTTTGGAGAACCATAAAAAAGGGCTAAAAGTGTTAAAATGTATCCCAATATAATGCCTCATAATGCGGGTAGAGTCCCCTGCCAACTCCCCTTGCATTCCTCCAGACTCAGAAAAAGTCTAAGTCAACTTTTTGGAGAACCATAGAAATGGGTGAAAATGAAAAAATGTATCCCAAAATAGTGCCTCATAATGCGGGTAGAGTCCCCTGCCAACTCCCCTTGCATTCCTCCAGATTCAGAAAAATTCTAAGTCAACTTTTTGGAGAACCATAGAAAATGGGTGAAAATGAATAAATGTATCCCAAAATAGTTCCTCATAATCCGGGTAGAGTCCCATCAAACTCCCATTGCATTCCTCCAGACTCAGAAAAAGTCTAAGTCAACTTTTTGGAGAACCATAGAAAATGGGTGAAAATGAAAAATGTATCCCAAAATAGTGCCTCATAATGCGGGTAGAGTCCCCTGCCAACTCCCCTTGCATTCCTCCAGATTCAGAAAAAGTCTAAGTCAACTTTTTGGAGAACCATAGAAAATGGGTGAAAATGAATAAATTTATCCTAAAATAGTGCCTCATAATGCGGGTAGAGTCCCCTGCCAACTCCCCTTGCATTCCTCCAGATTAAGAAAAAGTCTAAGTCAACTTTTTGGAGAACCATAGAAATGGGTGAAAATAAAAAAATGTATCAGAAAATAGTGCCTCATAATGCGGGTAGAGTCCCCTACCAACTCCCCTTGCATTCCTCCAGACTCAGAAAAAGTCTAAGTCAACTTTTTGGAGAACCATAGAAAATGGGTGAAAATGAATAAATTTATCCCAAAATAGTGCCTCATAATGCGGGTAGAGTCCCATCAAACTCCCATTGCATTCCTCCAGACTCAGAAAAAGTCTAAGTCAACTTTTTGGAGAACCATAGAAAATGGGTGAAAATGAAAAATGTATCCCAAAATAGTGCCTCATAATGCGGGTAGAGTCCCCTGCCAACTCCTCTTGCATTCCTCCAGATTAAGAAAAAGTCTAAGTCAACTTTTTGGAGAACCATAGAAATGGGTGAAAATGAAAAAATGTATCACAAAATAGTGCCTCATAATGCGGGTAGAGTCCCATCAAACTCCCATTGCATTCCTGCAGACTCAGAAAAAGTCTAAGTCAACTTTTTGGAGAACCATAGAAAATGGGTGAAAATGAAAAATGTATCCCAAAATAGTGCCTCATAATGCGGGTAGAGTCCCATCAAACTCCCATTGCATTCCTCCAGACTCAGAAAAAGTCTAAGTCAACTTTTTGGAGAACCATAGAAATGGGTGAAAATGAAAAAATGTATCAGAAAATAGTGCCTCATAATGCGGGTAGAGTCCCCTGCCAACTCCCCTTGCATTCCTCCAGACTCAGAAAAAGTCTAAGTCAAGTTTTCGGAGAACCATAGAAATGGGTGAAAATGAAAAAATGTATCCCAAAATAGTCCCTCATAATGCGGGTAGAGTCCCCTGCCAACTCCCCTTGCATTCCTCCAGATTAAGAAAAAGTCTAAGTCAACTTTTTGGAGAACCATAGAAATGGGTGAAAATGAAAAAATGTATCACAAAATAGTGCCTCATAATGCAGGTAGAGTCCCCTGCCAACTCCCCTTGCATTCCTATAGACTCAGAAAAAGTCTAAGTCAACTTTTTGGAGAACCATAGAAATGGGTGAAAATGAAAAAATGTATCCCAAAATAGTGCCTCATAATGCGGGTAGAGTCCCCTGCCAACTCCCCTTGCATTCCTCCAGATTAAGAAAAAGTCTAAGTCAACTTTTTGGAGAACCATAGAAATGGGAGAAAATGAAAAAATGTATCAGAAAATAGTGCCTCATAATGCGGGTAGAGTCCCCTGCCAACTCCCCTTGCATTCCTCCAAACTCAAAAAAAGTCTAAGTCAACTTTTTGGAGAACCATAGAAAATGGGTGAAAATGAAAAATGTATCCCAAAATAGTGCCTCATAATGCGGGTAGAGTTCCATCAAACTCCCATTGCATTCCTCCAGACTCAGAAAAAGTCTAAGTCAACTTTTTGGAGAACCATAAAAAAGGGCTAAAAGTGTTAAAATGTATCCCAAAATAATGCCTCATAATGCGGGTAGAGTCCCCTGCCAACTCACCTTGCATTCCTCCAGACTCAGAAAAAGTCTAAGTCAACTTTTTGGAGAACCTTAGAAAATGGGTGAAAATGAAAAATGTATCCCAAAATAGTGACTCATAATGCGGGTAGAGTCCCCTGCCAACTCCCCTTGCATTCCTCCAGATTAAGAAAAAGTCTAAGTCAACTTTTTGGAGAACCATAGAAATGGGAGAAAATGAAAAAATGTATCAGAAAATAGTGCCTCATAATGCGGGTAGAGTCCCCTGCCAACTCCCCTTGCATTCCTCCAGACTCAGAAAAAGTCTAAGTTAACTTTTTGAAGAACCATAAAAAAGGGCTAAAAGTGTTAAAATGTATCCCAAAATAGTGCCTCATAAGGCAGGTAGAGTCCCATCAAACTCCCCTTGCATTCCTCCAGACTCAGAAAAAGTCTAAGTCAACTTTTTGGAGAACCATAGAAATGGGTGAAAATGAAAAAATGTATCCCAAAATAGTGCCTCATAATGCGGGTAGAGTCCCCTGCCAACTCCCCTTGCATTCCTCCAGATTCAGAAAAATTCTAAGTCAACTTTTTGGAGAACCATAGAAAATGGGTGAAAATGAATAAATGTATCCCAAAATAGTGCCTCATAATCCGGGTAGAGTCCCATCAAACTCCCATTGCATTCCTCCAGACTCAGAAAAAGTCTAAGTCAACTTTTTGGAGAACCATAGAAATGGGTGAAAATGAAAAAATGTATCAGAAAATAGTGCCTCATAATGCGGGTAGAGTCCCCTGCCAACTCCCCTTGCATTCCTCCAGACTCAGAAAAAGTCTAAGTCAAGTTTTCGGAGAACCATAGAAATGGGTGAAAATGAAAAAATGTATCCCAAAATAGTCCCTCATAATGCGGGTAGAGTCCCCTGCCAACTCCCCTTGCATTCCTCCAGATTAAGAAAAAGTCTAAGTCAACTTTTTGGAGAACCATAGAAATGGGTGAAAATGAAAAAATGTATCACAAACTAGTGCCTCATAATGCAGGTAGAGTCCCCTGCCAACTCCCATTGCATTCCTCCAGACTCAGAAAAAGTCTAAGTCAACTTTTTGGAGAACCATAGAAAATGGGTGAAAATGAAAAATGTATCCCAAAATAGTGCCTCATAATGCGGGTAGAGTCCCCTGCCAACTCCCCTTGCATTCCTCCAGATTAAGAAAAAGTCTAAGTCAACTTTTTGGAGAACCATAGAAATGGGTGAAAATGAAAAAATGTATCCCAAAATAGTGCCTCATAATGCGGGTAGAGTCCCCTGCCAACTCCCCTTGCATTCCTCCAGACTCAGAAAAAGTCTAAGTCAACTTTTTGGAGAACCATAAAAAGGGCTAAAAGTGTTAAAATGTATCCCAAAATAGTGCCTCATAATGCGGGTAGAGTCCCCTGACAACTCCCCTTGCATTCCTCCAAACTCAAAAAAAGTCTAAGTCAACTTTTTGGAGAACCATAGAAAATGGGTGAAAATGAAAAATGTATCCCAAAATAGTGCCTCATAATGCGGGTAGAGTCCCCTGCCAACTCCCCTTGCATTCCTCCAGACTCAGAAAAAGTCTAAGTCAACTTTTTGGAGAACCATAGAAATGGGTGAAAATGAAAAAATGTATCCCAAAATAGTGCCTCATAATGCGGGTAGAGTCCCCTGCCAACTCCCCTTGCATTCCTCCAGATTCAGAAAAATTCTAAGTCAACTTTTTGGAGAACCATAGAAAATGGGTGAAAATGAATAAATGTATCCCAAAATAGTGCCTCATAATCCGGGTAGAGTCCCATCAAACTCCCATTGCATTCCTCCAGACTCAGAAAAAGTCTAAGTCAACTTTTTGGAGAACCATAGAAAATGGGTGAAAATGAAAAATGTATCCCAAAATAGTGCCTCATAATGCGGGTAGAGTCCCCTGCCAACTCCCCTTGCATTCCTCCAGATTAAGAAAAAGTCTAAGTCAACTTTTTGGAGAACCATAGAAATGGGTGAAAATGAAAAAATGTATCCCAAAATAGTGCCTCATAATGCGGGTAGAGTCCCCTGCCAACTCCCCTTGCATTCCTCCAGACTCAGAAAAAGTCTAAGTCAACTTTTTGGAGAACCATAAAAAGGGCTAAAAGTGTTAAAATGTTTCCCAAAATAGTGCCTCATAATGCGGGTAGAGTCCCCTGCCAACTCCCCTTGCATTCCTCCAAACTCAAAAAAAGTCTAAGTCAACTTTTTGGAGAACCATAGAAAATGGGTGAAAATGAAAAATGTATCCCAAAATAGTGCCTCATAATGCGGGTAGAGTCCCCTGCCAACTCCCATTGCATTCCTCCAGACTCAGAAAAAGTCTAAGTCAACTTTTTGGAGAACCATAGAAAATGGGTGAAAATGAAAAATGTATCCCAAAATAGTGCCTCATAATGCGGGTAGAGTCCCCTGCCAACTCCCCTTGCATTCCTCCAGATTAAGAAAAAGTCTAAGTCAACTTTTTGGAGAACCATAGAAATGGGTGAAAATGAAAAAATGTATCCCAAAATAGTGCCTCATAATGCGGGTAGAGTCCCCTGCCAACTCCCCTTGCATTCCTCCAGACTCAGAAAAAGTCTAAGTCAACTTTTTGGAGAACCATAAAAAGGGCTAAAAGTGTTAAAATGTTTCCCAAAATAGTGCCTCATAATGCGGGTAGAGTCCCCTGCCAACTCCCCTTGCATTCCTCCGGATTAAGAAAAAGTCTAAGTCAACTTTTTGGAGAACCATAGAAATGGGTGAAAATGAAAAAATGTATCAGAAAATAGTGCCTCATAATGCGGGTAGAGTCCCCTGCCAACTCCCCTTGCATTCCTCCAAACTCAAAAAAAGTCTAAGTCAACTTTTTGGAGAACCATAGAAAATGGGTGAAAATGAAAAATGTATCCCAAAATAGGGCCTCATAATGCGGGTAGAGTTCCATCAAACTCCCATTGCATTCCTCCTGACTCAGAAAAAGTCTAAGTCAACTTTTTGGAGAACCATAAAAAAGGGCTAAAAGTGTTAAAATGTATCCCAATATAATGCCTCATAATGCGGGTAGAGTCCCCTGCCAACTCCCCTTGCATTCCTCCAGACTCAGAAAAAGTCTAAGTCAACTTTTTGGAGAACCATAGAAATGGGTGAAAATGAAAAAATGTATCCCAAAATAGTGCCTCATAATGCGGGTAGAGTCCCCTGCCAACTCCCCTTGCATTCCTCCAGATTCAGAAAAATTCTAAGTCAACTTTTTGGAGAACCATAGAAAATGGGTGAAAATGAATAAATGTATCCCAAAATAGTGCCTCATAATCCGGGTAGAGTCCCATCAAACTCCCATTGCATTCCTCCAGACTCAGAAAAAGTCTAAGTCAACTTTTTGGAGAACCATAGAAAATGGGTGAAAATGAAAAATGTATCCCAAAATAGTGCCTCATAATGCGGGTAGAGTCCCCTGCCAACTCCCCTTGCATTCCTCCAGATTCAGAAAAAGTCTAAGTCAACTTTTTGGAGAACCATAGTAATGGGTGAAAATGAAAAAATGTATCAGAAAATAGTGCCTCATAATGCGGGTAGAGTCCCCTGCCAACTCCGCTTGCATTCCTCCAGACTCAGAAAAAGTCTAAGTCAAGTTTTCGGAGAACCATAGAAATGGGTGAAAATGAAAAAATGTATCCCAAAATAGTCCCTCATCATGCGGGTAGAGTCCCCTGCCAACTCCCCTTGCATTCCTCCAGATTAAGAAAAAGTCTAAGTCAACTTTTTGGAGAACCATAGAAATGGGTGAAAATGAAAAAATGTATCAGAAAATAGTGCCTCATAATGCGGGTAGAGTCCCCTGCCAACTCCCCTTGCATTCCTCCAGACTCAGAAAAAGTCTAAGTCAAGTTTTCGGAGAACCATAGAAATGGGTGAAAATGAAAAAATGTATCCCAAAATAGTCCCTCATAATGCGGGTAGAGTCCCCTGCCAACTCCCCTTGCATTCCTCCAGATTAAGAAAAAGTCTAAGTCAACTTTTTGGAGAACCATAGAAATGGGTGAAAATGAAAAAATGTATCACAAACTAGTGCCTCATAATGCAGGTAGAGTCCCCTGCCAACTCCCCTTGCATTCCTATAGACTCAGAAAAAGTCTAAGTCAACTTTTTGGAGAACCATAGAAATGGGTGAAAATGAAAAAATGTATCCCAAAATAGTGCCTCATAATGCGGGTAGAGTCCCCTGCCAACTCCCCTTGCATTCCTCCAGATTAAGAAAAAGTCTAAGTCAACTTTTTGGAGAACCATAGAAATGGGAGAAAATGAAAAAATGTATCAGAAAATAGTGCCTCATAATGCGGGTAGAGTCCCCTGCCAACTCCCCTTGCATTCCTCCAAACTCAAAAAAAGTCTAAGTCAACTTTTTGGAGAACCATAGAAAATGGGTGAAAATGAAAAATGTATCCCAAAATAGTGCCTCATAATGCGGGTAGAGTTCCATCAAACTCCCATTGCATTCCTCCAGACTCAGAAAAAGTCTAAGTCAACTTTTTGGAGAACCTTAGAAAATGGGTGAAAATGAAAAATGTATCCCAAAATAGTGACTCATAATGCGGGTAGAGTCCCCTGCCAACTCCCCTTGCATTCCTCCAGATTAAGAAAAAGTCTAAGTCAACTTTTTGGAGAACCATAGAAATGGGAGAAAATGAAAAAATGTATCAGAAAATAGTGCCTCATAATGCGGGTAGAGTCCCCTGCCAACTCCCCTTGCATTCCTCCAGACTCAGAAAAAGTCTAAGTTAACTTTTTGAAGAACCATAAAAAAGGGCTAAAAGTGTTAAAATGTATCCCAAAATAGTGCCTCATAAGGCAGGTAGAGTCCCATCAAACTCCCCTTGCATTCCTCCAGACTCAGAAAAAGTCTAAGTCAACTTTTTGGAGAACCATAAAAAGGGCTAAAAGTGTTAAAATGTATCCCAAAATAGTGCCTCATAATGCGGGTAGAGTCCCCTGCCAACTCCCCTTGCATTCCTCCGGATTAAGAAAAAGTCTAAGTCAACTTTTTGGAGAACCATAGAAATGGGTGAAAATGAAAAAATGTATCAGAAAATAGTGCCTCATAATGCGGGTAGAGTCCCCTGACAACTCCCCTTGCATTCCTCCAAACTCAAAAAAAGTCTAAGTCAACTTTTTGGAGAACCATAGAAAATGGGTGAAAATGAAAAATGTATCCCAAAATAGTGCCTCATAATGCGGGTAGAGTTCCATCAAACTCCCATTGCATTCCTCCAGACTCAGAAAAAGTCTAAGTCAACTTTTTGGAGAACCATAAAAAAGGGCTAAAAGTGTTAAAATGTATCCCAATATAATGCCTCATAATGCGGGTAGAGTCCCCTGCCAACTCCCCTTGCATTCCTCCAGACTCAGAAAAAGTCTAAGTCAACTTTTTGGAGAACCATAGAAATGGGTGAAAATGAAAAAATGTATCCCAAAATAGTGCCTCATAATGCGGGTAGAGTCCCCTGCCAACTCCCCTTGCATTCCTCCAGATTCAGAAAAATTCTAAGTCAACTTTTTGGAGAACCATAGAAAATGGGTGAAAATGAATAAATGTATCCCAAAATAGTGCCTCATAATCCGGGTAGAGTCCCATCAAACTCCCATTGCATTCCTCCAGACTCAGAAAAAGTCTAAGTCAACTTTTTGGAGAACCATAGAAAATGGGTGAAAATGAAAAATGTATCCCAAAATAGTGCCTCATAATGCGGGTAGAGTCCCCTGCCAACTCCCCTTGCATTCCTCCAGATTCAGAACAAGTCTAAGTCAACTTTTTGGAGAACCATAGAAAATGGGTGAAAATGAATAAATTTATCCCAAAATAGTGCCTCATAATGCGGGTAGAGTCCCCTGCCAACTCCCATTGCATTCCTCCAGACTCAGAAAAAGTCTAAGTCAACTTTTTGGAGAACCATAGAAAATGGGTGAAAATGAAAAATGTATCCCAAAATAGTGCCTCATAATGCGGGTAGAGTCCCCTGCCAACTCCCCTTGCATTCCTCCAGATTAAGAAAAAGTCTAAGTCAACTTTTTGGAGAACCATAGAAATGGGTGAAAATGAAAAAATGTATCCCAAAATAGTGCCTCATAATGCGGGTAGAGTCCCCTGCCAACTCCCCTTGCATTCCTCCAGACTCAGAAAAAGTCTAAGTCAACTTTTTGGAGAACCATAAAAAGGGCTAAAAGTGTTAAAATGTTTCCCAAAATAGTGCCTCATAATGCGGGTAGAGTCCCCTGCCAACTCCCCTTGCATTCCTCCAAACTCAAAAAAAGTCTAAGTCAACTTTTTGGAGAACCATAGAAAATGGGTGAAAATGAAAAATGTATCCCAAAATAGTGCCTCATAATGCGGGTAGAGTCCCCTGCCAACTCCCATTGCATTCCTCCAGACTCAGAAAAAGTCTAAGTCAACTTTTTGGAGAACCATAGAAAATGGGTGAAAATGAAAAATGTATCCCAAAATAGTGCCTCATAATGCGGGTAGAGTCCCCTGCCAACTCCCCTTGCATTCCTCCGGATTAAGAAAAAGTCTAAGTCAACTTTTTGGAGAACCATAGAAATGGGTGAAAATGAAAAAATGTATCAGAAAATAGTGCCTCATAATGCGGGTAGAGTCCCCTGCCAACTCCCCTTGCATTCCTCCAAACTCAAAAAAAGTCTAAGTCAACTTTTTGGAGAACCATAGAAAATGGGTGAAAATGAAAAATGTATCCCAAAATAGGGCCTCATAATGCGGGTAGAGTTCCATCAAACTCCCATTGCATTCCTCCTGACTCAGAAAAAGTCTAAGTCAACTTTTTGGAGAACCATAAAAAAGGGCTAAAAGTGTTAAAATGTATCCCAATATAATGCCTCATAATGCGGGTAGAGTCCCCTGCCAACTCCCCTTGCATTCCTCCAGACTCAGAAAAAGTCTAAGTCAACTTTTTGGAGAACCATAGAAATGGGTGAAAATGAAAAAATGTATCCCAAAATAGTGCCTCATAATGCGGGTAGAGTCCCCTGCCAACTCCCCTTGCATTCCTCCAGATTCAGAAAAATTCTAAGTCAACTTTTTGGAGAACCATAGAAAATGGGTGAAAATGAATAAATGTATCCCAAAATAGTGCCTCATAATCCGGGTAGAGTCCCATCAAACTCCCATTGCATTCCTCCAGACTCAGAAAAAGTCTAAGTCAACTTTTTGGAGAACCATAGAAAATGGGTGAAAATGAAAAATGTATCCCAAAATAGTGCCTCATAATGCGGGTAGAGTCCCCTGCCAACTCCCCTTGCATTCCTCCAGATTCAGAAAAAGTCTAAGTCAACTTTTTGGAGAACCATAGTAATGGGTGAAAATGAAAAAATGTATCAGAAAATAGTGCCTCATAATGCGGGTAGAGTCCCCTGCCAACTCCGCTTGCATTCCTCCAGACTCAGAAAAAGTCTAAGTCAAGTTTTCGGAGAACCATAGAAATGGGTGAAAATGAAAAAATGTATCCCAAAATAGTCCCTCATCATGCGGGTAGAGTCCCCTGCCAACTCCCCTTGCATTCCTCCAGATTAAGAAAAAGTCTAAGTCAACTTTTTGGAGAACCATAGAAATGGGTGAAAATGAAAAAATGTATCAGAAAATAGTGCCTCATAATGCGGGTAGAGTCCCCTGCCAACTCCCCTTGCATTCCTCCAGACTCAGAAAAAGTCTAAGTCAAGTTTTCGGAGAACCATAGAAATGGGTGAAAATGAAAAAATGTATCCCAAAATAGTCCCTCATAATGCGGGTAGAGTCCCCTGCCAACTCCCCTTGCATTCCTCCAGATTAAGAAAAAGTCTAAGTCAACTTTTTGGAGAACCATAGAAATGGGTGAAAATGAAAAAATGTATCACAAACTAGTGCCTCATAATGCAGGTAGAGTCCCCTGCCAACTCCCCTTGCATTCCTATAGACTCAGAAAAAGTCTAAGTCAACTTTTTGGAGAACCATAGAAATGGGTGAAAATGAAAAAATGTATCCCAAAATAGTGCCTCATAATGCGGGTAGAGTCCCCTGCCAACTCCCCTTGCATTCCTCCAGATTAAGAAAAAGTCTAAGTCAACTTTTTGGAGAACCATAGAAATGGGAGAAAATGAAAAAATGTATCAGAAAATAGTGCCTCATAATGCGGGTAGAGTCCCCTGCCAACTCCCCTTGCATTCCTCCAAACTCAAAAAAAGTCTAAGTCAACTTTTTGGAGAACCATAGAAAATGGGTGAAAATGAAAAATGTATCCCAAAATAGTGCCTCATAATGCGGGTAGAGTTCCATCAAACTCCCATTGCATTCCTCCAGACTCAGAAAAAGTCTAAGTCAACTTTTTGGAGAACCTTAGAAAATGGGTGAAAATGAAAAATGTATCCCAAAATAGTGACTCATAATGCGGGTAGAGTCCCCTGCCAACTCCCCTTGCATTCCTCCAGATTAAGAAAAAGTCTAAGTCAACTTTTTGGAGAACCATAGAAATGGGAGAAAATGAAAAAATGTATCAGAAAATAGTGCCTCATAATGCGGGTAGAGTCCCCTGCCAACTCCCCTTGCATTCCTCCAGACTCAGAAAAAGTCTAAGTTAACTTTTTGAAGAACCATAAAAAAGGGCTAAAAGTGTTAAAATGTATCCCAAAATAGTGCCTCATAAGGCAGGTAGAGTCCCATCAAACTCCCCTTGCATTCCTCCAGACTCAGAAAAAGTCTAAGTCAACTTTTTGGAGAACCATAAAAAGGGCTAAAAGTGTTAAAATGTATCCCAAAATAGTGCCTCATAATGCGGGTAGAGTCCCCTGCCAACTCCCCTTGCATTCCTCCGGATTAAGAAAAAGTCTAAGTCAACTTTTTGGAGAACCATAGAAATGGGTGAAAATGAAAAAATGTATCAGAAAATAGTGCCTCATAATGCGGGTAGAGTCCCCTGACAACTCCCCTTGCATTCCTCCAAACTCAAAAAAAGTCTAAGTCAACTTTTTGGAGAACCATAGAAAATGGGTGAAAATGAAAAATGTATCCCAAAATAGTGCCTCATAATGCGGGTAGAGTTCCATCAAACTCCCATTGCATTCCTCCAGACTCAGAAAAAGTCTAAGTCAACTTTTTGGAGAACCATAAAAAAGGGCTAAAAGTGTTAAAATGTATCCCAATATAATGCCTCATAATGCGGGTAGAGTCCCCTGCCAACTCCCCTTGCATTCCTCCAGACTCAGAAAAAGTCTAAGTCAACTTTTTGGAGAACCATAGAAATGGGTGAAAATGAAAAAATGTATCCCAAAATAGTGCCTCATAATGCGGGTAGAGTCCCCTGCCAACTCCCCTTGCATTCCTCCAGATTCAGAAAAATTCTAAGTCAACTTTTTGGAGAACCATAGAAAATGGGTGAAAATGAATAAATGTATCCCAAAATAGTGCCTCATAATCCGGGTAGAGTCCCATCAAACTCCCATTGCATTCCTCCAGACTCAGAAAAAGTCTAAGTCAACTTTTTGGAGAACCATAGAAAATGGGTGAAAATGAAAAATGTATCCCAAAATAGTGCCTCATAATGCGGGTAGAGTCCCCTGCCAACTCCCCTTGCATTCCTCCAGATTCAGAACAAGTCTAAGTCAACTTTTTGGAGAACCATAGAAAATGGGTGAAAATGAATAAATTTATCCCAAAATAGTGCCTCATAATGCGGGTAGAGTCCCCTGCCAACTCCCATTGCATTCCTCCAGACTCAGAAAAAGTCTAAGTCAACTTTTTGGAGAACCATAGAAAATGGGTGAAAATGAAAAATGTATCCCAAAATAGTGCCTCATAATGCGGGTAGAGTCCCCTGCCAACTCCCCTTGCATTCCTCCAGATTAAGAAAAAGTCTAAGTCAACTTTTTGGAGAACCATAGAAATGGGTGAAAATGAAAAAATGTATCCCAAAATAGTGCCTCATAATGCGGGTAGAGTCCCCTGCCAACTCCCCTTGCATTCCTCCAGACTCAGAAAAAGTCTAAGTCAACTTTTTGGAGAACCATAAAAAGGGCTAAAAGTGTTAAAATGTTTCCCAAAATAGTGCCTCATAATGCGGGTAGAGTCCCCTGCCAACTCCCCTTGCATTCCTCCAAACTCAAAAAAAGTCTAAGTCAACTTTTTGGAGAACCATAGAAAATGGGTGAAAATGAAAAATGTATCCCAAAATAGTGCCTCATAATGCGGGTAGAGTCCCCTGCCAACTCCCATTGCATTCCTCCAGACTCAGAAAAAGTCTAAGTCAACTTTTTGGAGAACCATAGAAAATGGGTGAAAATGAAAAATGTATCCCAAAATAGTGCCTCATAATGCGGGTAGAGTCCCCTGCCAACTCCCCTTGCATTCCTCCGGATTAAGAAAAAGTCTAAGTCAACTTTTTGGAGAACCATAGAAATGGGTGAAAATGAAAAAATGTATCAGAAAATAGTGCCTCATAATGCGGGTAGAGTCCCCTGCCAACTCCCCTTGCATTCCTCCAAACTCAAAAAAAGTCTAAGTCAACTTTTTGGAGAACCATAGAAAATGGGTGAAAATGAAAAATGTATCCCAAAATAGGGCCTCATAATGCGGGTAGAGTTCCATCAAACTCCCATTGCATTCCTCCTGACTCAGAAAAAGTCTAAGTCAACTTTTTGGAGAACCATAAAAAAGGGCTAAAAGTGTTAAAATGTATCCCAATATAATGCCTCATAATGCGGGTAGAGTCCCCTGCCAACTCCCCTTGCATTCCTCCAGACTCAGAAAAAGTCTAAGTCAACTTTTTGGAGAACCATAGAAATGGGTGAAAATGAAAAAATGTATCCCAAAATAGTGCCTCATAATGCGGGTAGAGTCCCCTGCCAACTCCCCTTGCATTCCTCCAGATTCAGAAAAATTCTAAGTCAACTTTTTGGAGAACCATAGAAAATGGGTGAAAATGAATAAATGTATCCCAAAATAGTGCCTCATAATCCGGGTAGAGTCCCATCAAACTCCCATTGCATTCCTCCAGACTCAGAAAAAGTCTAAGTCAACTTTTTGGAGAACCATAGAAAATGGGTGAAAATGAAAAATGTATCCCAAAATAGTGCCTCATAATGCGGGTAGAGTCCCCTGCCAACTCCCCTTGCATTCCTCCAGATTCAGAAAAAGTCTAAGTCAACTTTTTGGAGAACCATAGTAATGGGTGAAAATGAAAAAATGTATCAGAAAATAGTGCCTCATAATGCGGGTAGAGTCCCCTGCCAACTCCGCTTGCATTCCTCCAGACTCAGAAAAAGTCTAAGTCAAGTTTTCGGAGAACCATAGAAATGGGTGAAAATGAAAAAATGTATCCCAAAATAGTCCCTCATAATGCGGGTAGAGTCCCCTGCCAACTCCCCTTGCATTCCTCCAGATTAAGAAAAAGTCTAAGTCAACTTTTTGGAGAACCATAGAAATGGGTGAAAATGAAAAAATGTATCAGAAAATAGTGCCTCATAATGCGGGTAGAGTCCCCTGCCAACTCCCCTTGCATTCCTCCAGACTCAGAAAAAGTCTAAGTCAAGTTTTCGGAGAACCATAGAAATGGGTGAAAATGAAAAAATGTATCCCAAAATAGTCCCTCATAATGCGGGTAGAGTCCCCTGCCAACTCCCCTTGCATTCCTCCAGATTAAGAAAAAGTCTAAGTCAACTTTTTGGAGAACCATAGAAATGGGTGAAAATGAAAAAATGTATCACAAACTAGTGCCTCATAATGCAGGTAGAGTCCCCTGCCAACTCCCCTTGCATTCCTATAGACTCAGAAAAAGTCTAAGTCAACTTTTTGGAGAACCATAGAAATGGGTGAAAATGAAAAAATGTATCCCAAAATAGTGCCTCATAATGCGGGTAGAGTCCCCTGCCAACTCCCCTTGCATTCCTCCAGATTAAGAAAAAGTCTAAGTCAACTTTTTGGAGAACCATAGAAATGGGAGAAAATGAAAAAATGTATCAGAAAATAGTGCCTCATAATGCGGGTAGAGTCCCCTGCCAACTCCCCTTGCATTCCTCCAAACTCAAAAAAAGTCTAAGTCAACTTTTTGGAGAACCATAGAAAATGGGTGAAAATGAAAAATGTATCCCAAAATAGTGCCTCATAATGCGGGTAGAGTTCCATCAAACTCCCATTGCATTCCTCCAGACTCAGAAAAAGTCTAAGTCAACTTTTTGGAGAACCATAAAAAAGGGCTAAAAGTGTTAAAATGTATCCCAAAATAATGCCTCATAATGCGAGTAGAGTCCCCTGCCAACTCACCTTGCATTCCTCCAGACTCAGAAAAAGTCTAAGTCAACTTTTTGGAGAACCTTAGAAAATGGGTGAAAATGAAAAATGTATCGCAAAATAGTGACTCATAATGCGGGTAGAGTCCCCTGCCAACTCCCCTTGCATTCCTCCAGATTAAGAAAAAGTCTAAGTCAACTTTTTGGAGAACCATAGAAATGGGAGAAAATGAAAAAATGTATCAGAAAATACTGCCTCATAATGCGGGTAGAGTCCCCTGCCAACTCCCCTTGCATTCCTCCAGACTCAGAAAAAGTCTAAGTTAACTTTTTGAAGAACCATAAAAAAGGGCTAAAAGTGTTAAAATGTATCCCAAAATAGTGCCTCATAAGGCAGGTAGAGTCCCATCAAACTCCCCTTGCATTCCTCCAGACTCAGAAAAAGTCTAAGTCAACTTTTTGGAGAACCATAAAAAGGGCTAAAAGTGTTAAAATGTATCCCAAAATAGTGCCTCATAATGCGGGTAGAGTCCCCTGCCAACTCCCCTTGCATTCCTCCGGATTAAGAAAAAGTCTAAGTCAACTTTTTGGAGAACCATAGAAATGGGTGAAAATGAAAAAATGTATCAGAAAATAGTGCCTCATAATGCGGGTAGAGTCCCCTGACAACTCCCCTTGCATTCCTCCAAACTCAAAAAAAGTCTAAGTCAACTTTTTGGAGAACCATAGAAAATGGGTGAAAATGAAAAATGTATCCCAAAATAGTGCCTCATAATGCGGGTAGAGTTCCATCAAACTCCCATTGCATTCCTCCAGACTCAGAAAAAGTCTAAGTCAACTTTTTGGAGAACCATAAAAAAGGGCTAAAAGTGTTAAAATGTATCCCAATATAATGCCTCATAATGCGGGTAGAGTCCCCTGCCAACTCCCCTTGCATTCCTCCAGACTCAGAAAAAGTCTAAGTCAACTTTTTGGAGAACCATAGAAATGGGTGAAAATGAAAAAATGTATCCCAAAATAGTGCCTCATAATGCGGGTAGAGTCCCCTGCCAACTCCCCTTGCATTCCTCCAGATTCAGAAAAATTCTAAGTCAACTTTTTGGAGAACCATAGAAAATGGGTGAAAATGAATAAATGTATCCCAAAATAGTGCCTCATAATCCGGGTAGAGTCCCATCAAACTCCCATTGCATTCCTCCAGACTCAGAAAAAGTCTAAGTCAACTTTTTGGAGAACCATAGAAAATGGGTGAAAATGAAAAATGTATCCCAAAATAGTGCCTCATAATGCGGGTAGAGTCCCCTGCCAACTCCCTTGCATTCCTCCAGATTCAGAACAAGTCTAAGTCAACTTTTTGGAGAACCATAGAAAATGGGTGAAAATGAATAAATTTATCCCAAAATAGTGCCTCATAATGCGGGTAGAGTCCCCTGCCAACTCCCATTGCATTCCTCCAGACTCAGAAAAAGTCTAAGTCAACTTTTTGGAGAACCATAGAAAATGGGTGAAAATGAAAAATGTATCCCAAAATAGTGCCTCATAATGCGGGTAGAGTCCCCTGCCAACTCCCCTTGCATTCCTCCAGATTAAGAAAAAGTCTAAGTCAACTTTTTGGAGAACCATAGAAATGGGTGAAAATGAAAAAATGTATCCCAAAATAGTGCCTCATAATGCGGTAGAGTCCCCTGCCAACTCCCCTTGCATTCCTCCAGACTCAGAAAAAGTCTAAGTCAACTTTTTGGAGAACCATAAAAAGGGCTAAAAGTGTTAAAATGTTTCCCAAAATAGTGCCTCATAATGCGGGTAGAGTCCCCTGCCAACTCCCTTGCATTCCTCCGGATTAAGAAAAAGTCTAAGTCAACTTTTTGGAGAACCATAGAAATGGGTGAAAATGAAAAAATGTATCAGAAAATAGTGCCTCATAATGCGGGTAGAGTCCCCTGCCAACTCCCCTTGCATTCCTCCAAACTCAAAAAAAGTCTAAGTCAACTTTTTGGAGAACCATAGAAAATGGGTGAAAATGAAAAAATGTATCCCAAAATAGGGCCTCATAATGCGGGTAGAGTTCCATCAAACTCCCATTGCATTCCTCCTGACTCAGAAAAAGTCTAAGTCAACTTTTTGGAGAACCATAAAAAAGGGCTAAAAGTGTTAAAATGTATCCCAAAATAATGCCTCATAATGCGAGTAGAGTCCCCTGCCAACTCACCTTGCATTCCTCCAGACTCAGAAAAAGTCTAAGTCAACTTTTTGGAGAACCTTAGAAGATGGGTGAAAATGAAAAATGTATCCCAAAATAGTGACTCATAATGCGGGTAGAGTCCCCTGCCAACTCCCCTTGCATTCCTCAGATTAAGAAAAAGTCTAAGTCAACTTTTTGGAGAACCATAGAAATGGGAGAAAATGAAAAAATGTATCAGAAAATAGTGCCTCATAATGCGGGTAGAGTCCCCTGCCAACTCCCCTTGCATTCCTCCAGACTCAGAAAAGTCTAAGTTAACTTTTTGAAGAACCATAAAAAAGGCTAAAAGTGTTAAAATGTATCCCAAAATAGTGCCTCATAAGGCAGGTAGAGTCCCATCAAACTCCCCTTGCATTCCTCCAGACTCAGAAAAAGTCTAAGTCAACTTTTTGGAGAACCATAGAAATGGGTGAAAATGAAAAAATGTATCCCAAAATAGTGCCTCATAATGCGGGTAGAGTCCCCTGCCAACTCCCTTGCATTCCTCCAGATTCAGAAAAATTCTAAGTCAACTTTTTGGAGAACCATAGAAAATGGGTGAAAATGAATAAATGTATCGCAAAATAGTGCCTCATAATCCGGGTAGAGTCCCATCAAACTCCCATTGCATTCCTCCAGACTCAGAAAAAGTCTAAGTCAACTTTTTGGAGAAACCATAGAAAATGGGTGAAAATGAAAAATGTATCCCAAAATAGTGCCTCATAATGCGGGTAGAGTCCCCTGCCAACTCCCCTTGCATTCCTCCAGATTCAGAAAAAGTCTAAGTCAACTTTTTGGAGAACCATAGAAAATGGGTGAAAATGAATAAATTTATCCCAAAATAGTGCCTCATAATGCGGGTAGAGTCCCATCAAACTCCCATTGCATTCCTCCAGACTCAGAAAAAGTCTAAGTCAACTTTTTGGAGAACCATAGAAAATGGGTGAAAATGAAAAATGTATCCCAAAATAGTGCCTCATAATGCGGGTAGAGTCCCCTGCCAACTCCCTTGCATTCCTCCAGACTCAGAAAAAGTCTAAGTCAACTTTTTGGAGAACCATAAAAAGGGCTAAAAGTGTTAAAATGTATCCCAAAATAGTGCCTCATAATGCGGGTAGAGTCCCCTGCCAACTCCCTTGCATTCCTCCAGATTAAGAAAAAGTCTAAGTCAACTTTTTGGAGAACCATAGAAAATGGGTGAAAATGAAAAAATGTATCAGAAAATAGTGCCTCATAATGCGGGTAGAGTCCCCTGCCAACTCCCCTTGCATTCCTCAGACTCAGAAAAAGTCTAAGTCAAGTTTTCGGAGAACCATAGAAATGGGTGAAAATGAAAAAATGTATCCCAAAATAGTCCCTCATAATGCGGGTAGAGTCCCCTGCCAACTCCCCTTGCATTCCTCCAGATTAAGAAAAAGTCTAAGTCAACTTTTTGGAGAACCATAGAAATGGGTGAAAATGAAAAAATGTATCACAAACTAGTGCCTCATAATGCAGGTAGAGTCCCCTGCCAACTCCCCTTGCATTCCTATAGACTCAGAAAAAGTCTAAGTCAACTTTTGGAGAACCATAGAAATGGGTGAAAATGAAAAAAATGTATCCCAAAATAGTGCCTCATAATGCGGGTAGAGTCCCCTGCCAACTCCCCTTGCATTCCTCCAGATTAAGAAAAAGTCTAAGTCAACTTTTTGGAGAACCATAGAAATGGGAGAAAATGAAAAAATGTATCAGAAAATAGTGCCTCATAATGCGGGTAGAGTCCCCTGCCAACTCCCCTTGCATTCCTCCAAACTCAAAAAAAGTCTAAGTCAACTTTTTGGAGAACCATAGAAAATGGGTGAAAATGAAAAATGTATCCCAAAATAGTGCCTCATAATGCGGGTAGAGTTCCATCAAACTCCCATTGCATTCTCCAGACTCAGAAAAAGTCTAAGTCAACTTTTTGGAGAACAATAAAAAAGGGCTAAAAGTGTTAAAATGTATCCCAAAATAATGCCTCATAATGCGAGTAGAGTCCCCTGCCAACTCACCTTGCATTCCTCCAGACTCAGAAAAAGTCTAAGTCAACTTTTTGGAGAACCTTAGAAAATGGGTGAAAATGAAAAATGTATCCCAAAATAGTGACTCATAATGCGGGTAGAGTCCCCTGCCAACTCCCTTGCATTCCTCCAGACTCAGAAAAAGTCTAAGTTAACTTTTTGAAGAACCAAAAAGGGTTAAAAGTGTTAAAATGTATCCCAAAATAGTGCCTCATAAGGCAGGTAGAGTCCCATCAAACTCCCCTTGCATTCCTCCAGACTCAGAAAAAGTCTAAGTCAACTTTTTGGAGAACCATAGAAATGGGTGAAAATGAAAAAAGTATCCCAAAATAGTGCCTCATAATGCGGGTAGAGTCCCCTGCCAACTCCCCTTGCATTCCTCCAGATTCAGAAAAATTCTAAGTCAACTTTTTGGAGAACCATAGAAAATGGGTGAAAATGAATAAATGTATCCCAAAATAGTGCCTCATAATCCGGGTAGAGTCCCATCAAACTCCCATTGCATTCCTCCAGACTCAGAAAAAGTCTAAGTCAACTTTTTGGAGAACCATAGAAAATGGGTGAAAATGAAAAATGTATCCCAAAATAGTGCCTCATAATGCGGGTAGAGTCCCCTGCCAACTCCCCTTGCATTCCTCCAGATTCAGAAAAAGTCTAAGTCAACTTTTTGGAGAACCATAGAAAATGGGTGAAAATGAATAAATGTATCCCAAAATAGTGCCTCATAATGCGGGTAGTGTCCCTGCCAACTCCCATTGCATTCCTCCAGACTCAGAAAAAGTCTAAGTCAACTTTTTGGAGAACCATAGAAAATGGGTGAAAATGAAAAATGTATCCAAAATAGTGCCTCATAATGCGGGTAGAGTCCCCTGCCAACTCCCCTTGCATTCCTCCAGATTAAGAAAAAGTCTCAGTCAACTTTTTGGAGAACCATAGAAATGGGTGAAAATGAAAACATGTATCCCAAAATAGTGCTCATAATGCGGGTAGAGTCCGCTGCCAACTCCCCTTGCATTCCTCCAGACTCAGAAAAAGTCTAAGTCAACTTTTTGGAGAACCATAAAAAGGGCTAAAAGTGTTAAAATGTATCCCAAAATAGTGCCTCATAATGCGGGTAGAGTCCCCTGCCAACTCCCCTTGCATTCCTCCGGATTAAGAAAAAGTCTAAGTCAACTTTTTGGAGAACCATAGAAATGGGTGAAAATGAAAAAATGTATCAGAAAATAGTGCCTCATAATGCGGGTAGAGTCCCCTGCCAACTCCCCTTGCATTCCTCCAAACTCAAAAAAAGTCTAAGTCAACTTTTTGGAGAACCATAGAAAATGGGTGAAAATGAAAAATGTATCCCAAAATAGTGCCTCATAATGCGGGTAGAGTTCCATCAAACTCCATTGCATTCCTCCAGACTCAGAAAAAGTCTAAGTCAACTTTTTGGAGAACCATAGAAAATGGGTGAAAATGAAAAATGTATCCCAAAATAGTGCCTCATAATGCGGGTAGAGTTCCATCAAACTCCCATTGCATTCCTCCAGACTCAAAAAAAGTCTAAGTCAACTTTTTGGAGAACCATAGAAAATGGGTGAAAATGAATAAATGTATCCCAAAATAGTGCCTCATAATCCGGGTAGAGTCCCATCAAACTCCCATTGCATTCCTCAAGACTCAGAAAAAGTCTAAGTCAACTTTTTGGAGAACCATAGAAAATGGGTGAAAATGAAAAATGTATCCCAAAATAGTGCCTCATAATGCGGGGTAGAGTCCCCTGCCAACTCCCCTTGCATTCCTCCAGATTCAGAAAAAGTCTAAGTCAACTTTTTGGAGAACCATAGAAAATGGGTGAAAATGAATAAATTTATCCTAAAATAGTGCCTCATAATGCGGGTAGAGTCCCCTGCCAACTCCCCTTGCATTCCTCCAGATTAAGAAAAAGTCTAAGTCAACTTTTTGGAGAACCATAGAAATGGGTGAAAATGAAAAAATGTATCCCAAAATAGTGCCTCATAATGCGGGTAGAGTCCCCTGCCAACTCCCCTTGCATTCCTCCAGACTCAGAAAAAGTCTAAGTCAACTTTTTGGAGAAGCATAAAAAGGGCTAAAAGTGTTAAAATGTATCCCAAAATAGTGCCTCATAATGCGGGTAGAGTCCCCTGCCAACTCCCCTTGCATTCCTCCAAACTCAAAAAAAGTCTAAGTCAACTTTTTGGAGAACCATAGAAAATGGGTGAAAATGAAAAATGTATCCCAAAATAGTGCCTCATAATGCGGGTAGAGTTCCATCAAACTCCCCTTGCATTCCTCCAGACTCAGAAAAAGTCTAAGTCAAGTTTTCGGAGAACCATAGAAATGGGTGAAAATGAAAAAATGTATCCCAAAATAGTCCCTCATAATGCGGGTAGAGTCCCCTGCCAACTCCCCTTGCATTCCTCCAGATTAAGAAAAAGTCTAAGTCAACTTTTTGGAGAACCATAGAAATGGGTGAAAATGAAAAAATGTATCACAAACTAGTGCCTCATAATGCAGGTAGAGTCCCCTGCCAACTCCCCTTGCATTCCTATAGACTCAGAAAAAGTCTAAGTCAACTTTTTGGAGAACCATAGAAATGGGTGAAAATGAAAAAATGTATCCCAAAATAGTGCCTCATAATGCGGGTAGAGTCCCCTGCCAACTCCCCTTGCATTCCTCCAGATTAAGAAAAAGTCTAAGTCAACTTTTGGAGAACCATAGAAAATGGAGAAAATGAAAAAATGTATCAGAAAATAGTGCCTCATAATGCGGGTAGAGTCCCCTGCCAACTCCCCTTGCATTCCTCCAAACTCAAAAAAAGTCTAAGTCAACTTTTTGGAGAACCATAGAAATGGGTGAAAATGAATAAATTTATCCCAAAATAGTGCCTCATAATGCGGGTAGAGTCCCCTGCCAACTCCCCTTGCATTCCTCCAAACTCAATAAAAGTCTAAGTCAATTTTTTGGAGAACCATAGAAAATGGGTGAAAATGAAAAATGTATCCCAAAATAGTGCCTCATAATGCGGGTAGAGTTCCATCAAACTCCCATTGCATTCCTCCAGACTCAGAAAAAGTCTAATTGAACTTTTTGGAGAACAATAAAAAAGGGCTAAAAGTGTTAAAATGTATCCCAAAATAATGCCTCATAATGCGAGTAGAGTCCCCTGCCAACTCACCTTGCATTCCTCCAGACTCAGAAAAAGTCTAAGTCAACTTTTTGGAGAACCATAGAAAATGGGTGAAAATGAAAAATGTATCCCAAAATAGTGACTCATAATGCGGGTAGAGTCCCCTGCCAACTCCCTTGCATTCCTCCATATTAAGAAAAAGTCTAAGTCAACTTTATGGAGAACCATAGAAATGGGAGAAAATGAAAAAATGTATCAGAAAATAGTGCCTCATAATGCGGGTAGAGTCCCCTGCCAACTCCCCTTGCATTCCTCCAGACTCAGAAAAAGTCTAAGTTAACTTTTTGAAGAACCATAAAAAAGGGCTAAAAGTGTTAAAATGTATCCCAAAATAGTGCCTCATAAGGCAGGTAGAGTCCCATCAAACTCCCCTTGCATTCCTCCAGACTCAGAAAAAGTCTAAGTCAACTTTTTGGAGAACCATAGAAATGGGTGAAAATGAAAAAATGTATCCCAAAATAGTGCCTCATAATGCGGGTAGAGTCCCCTGCCAACTCCCCTTGCATTCCTCCAGATTCAGAAAAATTCTAAGTCAACTTTTTGGAGAACCATAGAAAATGGGTGAAAATGAATAAATGTATCCCAAAATAGTGCCTCATAATCCGGGTAGAGTACCCATCAAACTCCCATTGCATTCCTCCAGACTCAGAAAAAGTCTAAGTCAACTTTTTGGAGAACCATAGAAAATGGGTGAAAATGAAAAATGTATCCCAAAATAGTGCCTCATAATGCGGGTAGAGTCCCCTGCCAACTCCCCTTGCATTCCTCCAGATTAAGAAAAAGTCTAAGTCAACTTTTTGGAGAACCATAGAAATGGGTGAAAATGAAAACATGTATCCCAAAATAGTGCCTCATAATGCGGGTAGAGTCCCCTGCCAACTCCCCTTGCATTCCTCCAGACTCAGAAAAAGTCTAAGTCAACTTTTTGGAGAACCATAAAAAGGGCTAAAAGTGTTAAAATGTATCCCAAAATAGTGCCTCATAATGCGGGTAGAGTCCCCTGCCAACTCCCCTTGCATTCCTCCAGACTCAGAAAAAGTCTAAGTCAACTTTTTGGAGAACCATAAAAAGGGCTAAAAGTGTTAAAATGTATCCCAAAATAGTGCCTCATAATGCGGGTAGAGTCCCCTGCCAACTCCCCTTGCATTCCTCCAGACTCAGAAAAAGTCTAAGTCAACTTTTTGGAGAACCATAGAAATGGTGAAAATGAAAAATGTATCAGAAAATAGTGCCTCATAATGCGGGTAGAGTCCCCTGCCAACTCCCCTTGCATTCCTCCAAACTCAAAAAAAGTCTAAGTCAACTTTTTGGAGAACCATAGAAAATGGGTGAAAATGAAAAATGTATCCCAAAATAGTGCCTCATAATGCGGGTAGAGTTCCATCAAACTCCCATTGCATTCCTCCAGACTCAGAAAAAGTCTAAGTCAACTTTTTGGAGAACCATAAAAAAGGGCTAAAAGTGTTAAAATGTATCCCAAAATAATGCCTCATAATGCGGGTAGAGTCCCCTGCCAACTCCCCTTGCATTCCTCCAGACTCAGAAAAAGTCTAAGTCAACTTTTTGGAGAACCATAGAAATGGGTGAAAATGAAAAAATGTATCCCAAAATAGTGCCTCATAATGCGGGTAGAGTCCCCTGCCAACTCCCCTTGCATTCGTCCAGATTCAGAAAAATTCTAAGTCAACTTTTTGGAGAACCATAGAAAATGGGTGAAAATGAAAAATGTATCCCAAAATAGTGCCTCATAATGCGGGTAGAGTCCCCTGCCAACTCTCCTTGCATTCCTCCAGATTCAGAAAAAGTCTAAGTCAACTTTTTGGAGAACCATAGAAAATGGGTGAAAATGAATAAATGTATCCCAAAATAGTGCCTCATAATGCGGGTAGAGTCCCCTGCCAACTCCCATTGCATTCCTCCAGACTCAGAAAAAGTCTAAGTCAACTTTTTGGAGAACCATAGAAATGGGTGAAAATGAAAAAAATGTATCCCAAAATAGTGCCTCATAATGCGGGTAGAGTCCCCTGCCAACTCCCCTTGCATTCCTCCAGACTCAGAAAAAGTCTAAGTCAACTTTTTGGAGAACCATAAAAAGGGCTAAAAGTGTTAAAATGTATCCCAAAATAGTGCCTCATAATGCGGGTAGAGTCCCCTGCCAACCCCCCTTGCATTCCTCCAGATTAAGAAAAAGTCTAAGTCAACTTTTTGGAGAACCATAGAAATGGGTGAAAATGAAAAAATGTATCAGAAAATAGTGCCTCATAATGCGGGTAGAGTCCCCTGCCAACTCCCCTTGCATTCCTCCAGACCCAGAAAAAGTCTAAGTCAACTTTTTGGAGAACCATAGAAAATGGGTGAAAATGAATGCATTTATCCCAAAATAGTGCCTCATAATGCGGGTAGAGTCCCATCAAACTCCCATTGCATTCCTCCAGACTCAGAAAAAGTCTAAGTCAACTTTTTGGAGAACCATAGAAAATGGGTGAAAATGAAAAATGTATCCCAAAATAGTGCCTCATAATGCGGGTAGAGTCCCCTGCCAACTCCTCTTGCATTCCTCCAGATTAAGAAAAAGTCTAAGTCAACTTTTTGGAGAACCATAGAAATGGGTGAAAATGAAAAAATGTATCACAAAATAGTGCCTCATAATGCGGGTAGAGTCCCATCAAACTCCCATTGCATTCCTCCAGACTCAGAAAAAGTCTAAGTCAACTTTTTGGAGAACCATAGAAAATGGGTGAAAATGAAAAATGTATCCCAAAATAGTGCCTCATAATGCGGGTAGAGTCCCCTGCCAACTCCCCTTGCATTCCTCCAGATTAAGAAAAAGTCTAAGTCAACTTTTTGGAGAACCATAGAAATGGGAGAAAATGAAAAAATGTATCAGAAAATAGTGCCTCATAATGCGGGTAGAGTCCCCTGCCAACTCCCCTTGCATTCCTCCAGACTCAGAAAAAGTCTAAGTTAACTTTTTGAAGAACCATAAAAAAGGGCTAAAAGTGTTAAAATGTATCCCAAAATAGTGCCTCATAAGGCAGGTAGAGTCCCATCAAACTCCCCTTGCATTCCTCCAGACTCAGAAAAAGTCTAAGTCAACTTTTTGGAGAACCATAGAAATGGGTGAAAATGAAAAAATGTATCCCAAAATAGTGCCTCATAATGCGGGTAGAGTCCCCTGCCAACTCCCCTTGCATTCCTCCAGATTCAGAAAAATTCTAAGTCAACTTTTTGGAGAACCATAGAAAATGGGTGAAAATGAATAAATGTATCCCAAAATAGTGCCTCATAATCCGGGTAGAGTCCCATCAAACTCCCATTGCATTCCTCCAGACTCAGAAAAAGTCTAAGTCAACTTTTTGGAGAACCATAGAAAATGGGTGAAAATGAAAAATGTATCCCAAAATAGTGCCTCATAATGCGGGTAGAGTCCCCTGCCAACTCCCCTTGCATTCCTCCAGACTCAGAAAAAGTCTAAGTCAACTTTTTGGAGAACCTTAGAAAATGGGTGAAAATGAACAAATGTATCCCAAAATAGTGCTTCATAATGCGGGTATAGTCTCCTGCCAACTCCCCTTGCATTCCTCCAAACTCAAAAAAAGTCTAAGTCAACTTTTTGGAGAACCATAAAAATGGGTGAAAATGAAAAAATGTATCCCAAAATAGTGCCTCATAATGCAGGTAGAGTCTCCTGCCAACTCCCCTTGCATTCCTCCAGACTTGAAAAAAAGTCTAAGTCAACTTTTTGGAGAACCATAGAAATGGGTGAAAATGAAAAAATGTATCCCAAAATAGTGCCTGATAAGGCAGGTAGAGTCCCATGCCAACTCCCCTTGCATTCCTCCAGACTCAGAAAAAGTCTAAGTCAACTTTTTGGAGAACCATAGAAAATGGGTGAAAATGAAAAATGTATCCCAAAATAGTGCCTCATAATGCGGGTAGAGTCCCCTGCCAACTCCCCTTGCATTCCTGCAGATTCAGAAAAAGTCTAAGTCAAATTTTTGGAGAACCATAGAAAATGGATGAAAATGAATAAATGTATCCCAAAATAGTGCCTCATAATGCGGTTAGAGTCCCCTGCCAACTCCCCTTGCATTCCTCCAGACTCAGAAAAAGTCTAAGTCAACTTTTTGGAGAACCTTAGAAAATGGGTGAAAATGAAAAAATGTATCCCAAAATAGTGCCTCATAATGCGTGTAGAGTCTCCTGCCAACTCCCCTTGCATTCCTCCAGACTCAAAAAAAGTCTAAGTCAACTTTTTGGAGAACCATAGAAATGGGTGAAAATGAAAAAATGTATCCCAAAATAGTGCCTCATAAGGCAGGTAGAGTCCCATCAAACTCCCATTGCATTCCTCCAGACTCAGAAAAAGTCTAAGTCAACTTTTTGGAGAACCATAGAAAATGGGTGAAAATGAAGAAATGTATCCCAAAATAGTGCCTCATCATGCGCGTAGAGTCCCCTGCCAACTCCCCTTGCATTCCTCCAGACTCAGAAAAAGTCTAAGTCAACTTTTTGGAGAACCATAGAAAATGGGTGGAAATTTAAAAAATGTATCCCAAAATAGTGCCTCATAATGCGGGTAGAGTCCCCTGCCAACTCCCCTTTCATTCCTCCAGACTCAGAAAAAGTCTAAGTCAACTTTTTGGGGAACCATAATAAAGGGCTAAAAGTGTTCAAATGTATCCCAAAATAGTGCGTCATAAGGCAGGTAGAGTCCCATCAAACTCCCCTTGCATTCCTCCAGACTCAAAAAAAGTTAAAGTCAACTTTTTGGAGAACCATAGAAATGGGTGAAAATGAAAAAATGTATCCCAAAATAGTGCCTCATAAGGCAGGTAGAGTCCCATCAAACTCCCCTTGCATTCCTCCAGACTCAGAAAAAGTCGAAGTCAACTTTTTGGAGAGCCATAGAAATGGGTGAAAATGAATAAATGTATCCCAAAATAGTGCCTCATAATGCGGGTAGAGTCCCATCAAACTCCCATTGCATTCCTCCAGACTCAGAAAAAGTCTAAGTCAACTTTTTGGAGAACCATAGAAAATGGGTGAAAATGAAATATTTATCCCAAAATAGTGCCTCATAATGCGGGTAGAGTCCCCTGCCAACTCCCCTTGCATTCCTCCAGATTAAGAAAAAGTCTAAGTCAACTTTTTGGAGAACCATAGAAATGGGTGAAAATGAAAAAATGTATCAGAAAATAGTGCCTCATAATGCGGGTAGAGTCCCCTGCCAACTCCCCTTGCATTCCTCCAGACTCAGAAAAAGTCTAAGTTAACTTTTTGAAGAACCATAAAAAAGGGCTAAAAGTGTTAAAATGTATCCCAAAATAGTGCCTCATAAGGCAGGTAGAGTCCCATCAAACTCCCCTTGCATTCCTCCAGACTCAGAAAAAGTATAAGTCAACTTTTTGGAGAACCATAAAAAGGGCTAAAAGTGTTAAAATGTATCCCAAAATAGTGCCTCATAATGCGGGTAGAGTCCCCTGCCAACTCCCCTTGCATTCCTCCAGACCCAGAAAAAGTCTAAGTCAACTTTTTGGAGAACCATAGAAAATGGGTGAAAATGAAGAAATGTATCCCAAAATAGTGCCTCATAATGCGGTTAGAGTCCCCTGCCAACTCCCCTTGCATTCCTCCAGACTCAGAAAAAGTCTAAGTCAAGTTTTCGGAGAACCAAAGAAATGGGTGAAAATGAAAAATGTATCCCAAAATAGTGCCTCATAATGCGGGTAGAGTCCCCTGCCAACTCCCCTTGCATTCCTCCAGATTAAGAAAAAGTCTAAGTCAACTTTTTGGAGAACCATAGAAATGGGTGAAAATGAAAAAATGTATCACAAAATAGTGCCTCACAATGCGGGTAGAGTCCCATCAAACTCCCATTGCATTCCTCCAGACTCAGAAAAAGTCTAAGTCAACTTTTTGGAGAACCATAGAAAATGGGTGAAAATGAAAAATGTATCAGAAAATAGTGCCTCATAATGCGGGTAGAGTCCCCTGCCAACTCCCCTTGCATTCCTCCAGACTCAGAAAAAGTCTAAGTTAACTTTTTGAAGAACCATAAAAAAGGGCTAAAAGTGTTAAAATGTATCCCAAAATAGTGCCTCATAAGGCAGGTAGAGTCCCATCAAACTCCCCTTGCATTCCTCCAGACTCAGAAAAAGTCTAAGTCAACTTTTTGGAGAACCATAGAAAATGGGTGAAAATGAAGAAATGTATCCCAAAATAGTGCCTCATAATGCGGTTAGAGTCCCCTGCCAACTCCCCTTGCATTCCTCCAGACTCAGAAAAAGTCTAAGTCAAGTTTTCGGAGAACCAAAGAAATGGGTGAAAATGAAAAAATGTATCCCAAAATAGTCCCTCATAATGCGGGTAGAGTCCCCTGCCAACTCCCCTTGCATTCCTCCAGACTCAGAAAAAGTCTAAGTCAAGTTTTCGGAGAACCATAGAAATGGGTGAAAATGAAAAAATGTATCCCAAAATAGTCCCTCATAATGCGGGTAGAGTCCCCTGCCAACTCCCCTTGCATTCCTCCAGATTAAGAAAAAGTCTAAGTCAACTTTTTGGAGAACCATAGAAATGGGTGAAAATGAAAAAATGTATCCCAAAATAATGCCTCATAATGCGGGTAGAGTCCCATCAAACTCCCATTGCATTCCTCCAGACTCAGAAAAAGTCTAAGTCAACTTTTTGGAGAACCATAGAAAATGGGTGAAAATGAAAAATGTATCCCAAAATAGTGCCTCATAATGCGGGTAGAGTCCCCTGCCAACTCCCCTTGCATTCCTCCAGATTAAGAAAAAGTCTAAGTCAACTTTTTGGAGAACCATAGAAATGGGTGAAAATGAAAAAATGTATCACAAAATAGTGCCTCATAATGCGGGTAGAGTCCCATCAAACTCCCATTGCATTCCTCCAGACTCAGAAAAAGTCTAAGTCAACTTTTTGGAGAACCATAGAAAATGGGTGAAAATGAAAAATGTATCAGAAAATAGTGCCTCATAATGCGGGTAGAGTCCCCTGCCAACTCCCCTTGCATTCCTCCAGACTCAGAAAAAGTCTAAGTCAACTTTTTGGAGAACCATAAAAAATGGGTGAAAATGAAAAATGTATCCCAAAATAGTGCCTCATAATGCGGGTAGAGTCCCATCAAACTCCCATTGCATTCCTCCAGACTCAGAAAAAGTCTAAGTCAACTTTTTGGAGAACCATAGAAAATGGGTGAAAATGAAAAATGTATCCCAAAATAGTGCCTCATAATGCGGGTAGAGTCCCCTGCCAACTCCCCTTGCATTCCTCCAGATTAAGAAAAAGTCTAAGTCAACTTTTTGGAGAACCCTAGAAATGGGTGAAAATGAAAAAATGTATCAGAAAATAGTGCCTCATAATGCGGGTAGAGTCCCCTGCCAACTCCCCTTGCATTCCTCCAGACTCAGAAAAAGTCTAAGTCAACTTTTTGGAGAACCATAAAAAGGGCTAAAAGTGTTAAAATGTATCCCAAAATAGTGCCTCATAATGCGGGTAGAGTCCCCTGCCAACTCCCCTTGCATTCCTCCAGACCCAGAAAAAGTCTAAGTCAACTTTTTGGAGAACCATAGAAATGGGTGAAAATGAAAAAATGTATCACAAAATAGTGCCTCATAATGCGGGTAGAGTCCCATCAAACTCCCATTGCATTCCTCCAGACTCAGAACAAGTCTAAGTCAACTTTTTGGAGAACCATAGAAATGGGTGAAAATGAAAAATGTATCCCAAAATAGTGCCTCATCATGCGGGTAGAGTCCCCTGCCAACTCCCCTTGCATTCCTCCAGACTCAGAAAAAGTCTAAGTCAACTTTTTGGAGAACCATAAAAAGGGCTAAAAGTGTTAAAATGTATCCCAAAATAGTGCCTCATAATGCGGGTAGAGTCCCCTGCCAACTCCCCTTGCATTCCTCCAGACCCAGAAAAAGTCTAAGTCAACTTTTTGGAGAACCATAGAAATGGGTGAAAATGAAAAAATGTATCACAAAATAGTGCCTCATAATGCGGGTAGAGTCCCATCAAACTCCCATTGCATTCCTCCAGACTCAGAAAAAGTCTAAGTCAACTTTTTGGAGAACCATAGAAATGGGTGAAAATGAAAAAATGTATCAGAAAATAGTGCCTCATAATGCGGGTAGAGTCCCCTGCCAACTCCCCTTGCATTCCTCCAGACTCAGAAAAAGTCTAAGTTAACTTTTTGAAGAACCATAAAAAAGGGCTAAAAGTGTTAAAATGTATCCCAAAATAGTGCCTCATAAGGCAGGTAGAGTCCCATCAAACTCCCCTTGCATTCCTCCAGACTCAGAAAAAGTCTAAGTCAAGTTTTCGGAGAACCAAAGAAATGGGTGAAAATGAACAAATGTATCCCAAAATAGTCCCTCATAATGCGGGTAGAGTCCCCTGCCAACTCCCCTTGCATTCCTCCAGACTCAGAAAAAGTCTAAGTCAAGTTTTCGGAGAACCATAGAAATGGGTGAAAATGAAAAAATGTATCCCAAAATAGTCCCTCATAATGCGGGTAGAGTCCCCTGCCAACTCCCCTTGCATTCCTCCAGATTAAGAAAAAGTCTAAGTCAACTTTTTGGAGAACCATAGAAATGGGTGAAAATGAAAAAATGTATCACAAACTAGTGCCTCATAATGCAGGTAGAGTCCCCTGCCAACTCCCCTTGCATTCCTATAGACTCAGAAAAAGTCTAAGTCAACTTTTTGGAGAACCATAGAAATGGGTGAAAATGAAAAAATGTATCCCAAAATAGTGCCTCATAATGCGGGTAGAGTCCCCTGCCAACTCCCCTTGCATTCCTCCAGATTAAGAAAAAGTCTAAGTCAACTTTTTGGAGAACCATAGAAATGGGAGAAAATGAAAAAATGTATCAGAAAATAGTGCCTCATAATGCGGGTAGAGTCCCCTGCCAACTCCCCTTGCATTCCTCCAAACTCAAAAAAAGTCTAAGTCAACTTTTTGGAGAACCATAGAAATGGGTGAAAATGAATAAATTTATCCCAAAATAGTGCCTCATAATGCGGGTAGAGTCCCCTGCCAACTCCCCTTGCATTCCTCCAAACTCAATAAAAGTCTAAGTCAATTTTTTGGAGAACCATAGAAAATGGGTGAAAATGAAAAATGTATCCCAAAATAGTGCCTCATAATGCGGGTAGAGTTCCATCAAACTCCCATTGCATTCCTCCAGACTCAGAAAAAGTCTAATTGAACTTTTTGGAGAACAATAAAAAAGGGCTAAAAGTGTTAAAATGTATCCCAAAATAATGCCTCATAATGCGAGTAGAGTCCCCTGCCAACTCACCTTGCATTCCTCCAGACTCAGAAAAAGTCTAAGTCAACTTTTTGGAGAACCATAGAAAATGGGTGAAAATGAAAAATGTATCCCAAAATAGTGCCTCATAATGCGGGTAGAGTCCCCTGCCAACTCCCCTTGCATTCCTCCAGATTAAGAAAAAGTCTAAGTCAACTTTTTGGAGAACCCTAGAAATGGGTGAAAATGAAAAAATGTATCAGAAAATAGTGCCTCATAATGCGGGTAGAGTCCCCTGCCAACTCCCCTTGCATTCCTCCAGACTCAGAAAAAGTCTAAGTCAACTTTTTGGAGAACCATAAAAATGGGTGAAAATGAAAAATGTATCCCAAAATAGTGCCTCATAATGCGTGTAGAGTCCCCTGCCAACTCCCCTTGCATTCCTCCAGATTCAGAAAAAGTCTAAGTCAAATGTTTGGAGAACCATAGAAAATGGATGAAAATGAATAAATGTATCCCAAAATAGTGCCTCATAATGCGGGTAGAGTCCCCTGCCAACTCCCCTTGCATTCCTCCAGACTCAGAAAAAGTCTAAGTCAGCTTTTTGGAGAACCATAGAAAATGGGTGAAAATGAAAAAATGTATCCCAAAATAGTGCCTCATAATGCGGATAGAGTCCCCTGCCAACTCCTCTTGCATTCCTCCAGACTCAGAAAAAGTCTAAGTCAACTTTTTGGAGAACCTTAGAAAATGGGTGAAAATGAAAAAATGTATCCCAAAATAGTGCCTCATAATGCGGGTAGAGTCTCCTGCCAACTCCCCTTGCATTCCTCCAGACTCAAAAAAAGTTAAAGTCAACTTTTTGGAGAACCATAGAAATGGGTGAAAATGAAAAAATGTATCCCAAAATAGTGCCTCATAAGGCAGGTAGAGTCCCATCAAACTCCCCTTGCATTCCTCCAGACTCAGAAAAAGTCGAAGTCAACTTTTTGGAGAGCCATAGAAATGGGTGAAAATGAACAAATGTATCCCAAAATAGTGCCTCATAATGCGGGTAGAGTCCCCTGCCAACTCCCCTTGCATTCCTCCAGATTCAGAAAAATTCTAAGTCAACTTTTTGGAGAACCATAGAAAATGGGTGAAAATGAATAAATGTATCCCAAAATAGTGCCTCATAATGCGGGTAGAGTCCCATCAAACTCCCATTGCATTCCTCCAGACTCAGAAAAAGTCTAAGTCAACTTTTTGGAGAACCATAGAAAATGGGTGAAAATGAAATATTTATCCCAAAATAGTGCCTCATAATGCGGGTAGAGTCCCCTGCCAACTCCCCTTGCATTCCTCCAGATTAAGAAAAAGTCTAAGTCAACTTTTTGGAGAACCATAGAAATGGGTGAAAATGAAAAAATGTATCAGAAAATAGTGCCTCATAATGCGGGTAGAGTCCCCTGCCAACTCCCCTTGCATTCCTCCAGACTCAGAAAAAGTCTAAGTTAACTTTTTGAAGAACCATAAAAAAGGGCTAAAAGTGTTAAAATGTATCCCAAAATAGTGCCTCATAAGGCAGGTAGAGTCCCATCAAACTCCCCTTGCATTCCTCCAGACTCAGAAAAAGTATAAGTCAACTTTTTGGAGAACCATAAAAAGGGCTAAAAGTGTTAAAATGTATCCCAAAATAGTGCCTCATAATGCGGGTAGAGTCCCCTGCCAACTCCCCTTGCATTCCTCCAGACCCAGAAAAAGTCTAAGTCAACTTTTTGGAGAACCATAGAAAATGGGTGAAAATGAAGAAATGTATCCCAAAATAGTGCCTCATAATGCGGTTAGAGTCCCCTGCCAACTCCCCTTGCATTCCTCCAGACTCAGAAAAAGTCTAAGTCAAGTTTTCGGAGAACCAAAGAAATGGGTGAAAATGAAAAATGTATCCCAAAATAGTGCCTCATAATGCGGGTAGAGTCCCCTGCCAACTCCCCTTGCATTCCTCCAGATTAAGAAAAAGTCTAAGTCAACTTTTTGGAGAACCATAGAAATGGGTGAAAATGAAAAAATGTATCACAAAATAGTGCCTCATAATGCGGGTAGAGTCCCATCAAACTCCCATTGCATTCCTCCAGACTCAGAAAAAGTCTAAGTCAACTTTTTGGAGAACCATAGAAAATGGGTGAAAATGAAAAATGTATCAGAAAATAGTGCCTCATAATCCGGGTAGAGTCCCCTGCCAACTCCCCTTGCATTCCTCCAGACTCAGAAAAAGTCTAAGTTAACTTTTTGAAGAACCATAAAAAAGGGCTAAAAGTGTTAAAATGTATCCCAAAATAGTGCCTCATAAGGCAGGTAGAGTCCCATCAAACTCCCCTTGCATTCCTCCAGACTCAGAAAAAGTCTAAGTCAACTTTTTGGAGAACCATAGAAAATGGGTGAAAATGAAGAAATGTATCCCAAAATAGTGCCTCATAATGCGGTTAGAGTCCCCTGCCAACTCCCCTTGCATTCCTCCAGACTCAGAAAAAGTCTAAGTCAAGTTTTCGGAGAACCAAAGAAATGGGTGAAAATGAAAAAATGTATCCCAAAATAGTCCCTCATAATGCGGGTAGAGTCCCCTGCCAACTCCCCTTGCATTCCTCCAGACTCAGAAAAAGTCTAAGTCAAGTTTTCGGAGAACCATAGAAATGGGTGAAAATGAAAAAATGTATCCCAAAATAGTCCCTCATAATGTGGGTAGAGTCCCCTGCCAACTCCCCTTGCATTCCTCCAGATTAAGAAAAAGTCTAAGTCAACTTTTTGGAGAACCATAGAAATGGGTGAAAATGAAAAAATGTATCCCAAAATAATGCCTCATAATGCGGGTAGAGTCCCATCAAACTCCCATTGCATTCCTCCAGACTCAGAAAAAGTCTAAGTCAACTTTTTGGAGAACCATAGAAAATGGGTGAAAATGAAAAATGTATCCCAAAATAGTGCCTCATAATGCGGGTAGAGTCCCCTGCCAACTCCCCTTGCATTCCTCCAGATTAAGAAAAAGTCTAAGTCAACTTTTTGGAGAACCATAGAAATGGGTGAAAATGAAAAAATGTATCACAAAATAGTGCCTCATAATGCGGGTAGAGTCCCATCAAACTCCCATTGCATTCCTCCAGACTCAGAAAAAGTCTAAGTCAACTTTTTGGAGAACCATAGAAAATGGGTGAAAATGAAAAATGTATCAGAAAATAGTGCCTCATAATGCGGGTAGAGTCCCCTGCCAACTCCCCTTGCATTCCTCCAGACTCAGAAAAAGTCTAAGTCAACTTTTTGGAGAACCATAAAAAATGGGTGAAAATGAAAAATGTATCCCAAAATAGTGCCTCATAATGCGGGTAGAGTCCCATCAAACTCCCATTGCATTCCTCCAGACTCAGAAAAAGTCTAAGTCAACTTTTTGGAGAACCATAGAAAATGGGTGAAAATGAAAAATGTATCCCAAAATAGTGCCTCATAATGCGGGTAGAGTCCCCTGCCAACTCCCCTTGCATTCCTCCAGATTAAGAAAAAGTCTAAGTCAACTTTTTGGAGAACCCTAGAAATGGGTGAAAATGAAAAAATGTATCAGAAAATAGTGCCTCATAATGCGGGTAGAGTCCCCTGCCAACTCCCCTTGCATTCCTCCAGACTCAGAAAAAGTCTAAGTCAACTTTTTGGAGAACCATAAAAAGGGCTAAAAGTGTTAAAATGTATCCCAAAATAGTGCCTCATAATGCGGGTAGAGTCCCCTGCCAACTCCCCTTGCATTCCTCCAGACCCAGAAAAAGTCTAAGTCAACTTTTTGGAGAACCATAGAAATGGGTGAAAATGAAAAAATGTATCACAAAATAGTGCCTCATAATGCGGGTAGAGTCCCATCAAACTCCCATTGCATTCCTCCAGACTCAGAACAAGTCTAAGTCAACTTTTTGGAGAACCATAGAAATGGGTGAAAATGAAAAATGTATCCCAAAATAGTGCCTCATCATGCGGGTAGAGTCCCCTGCCAACTCCCCTTGCATTCCTCCAGACTCAGAAAAAGTCTAAGTCAACTTTTTGGAGAACCATAAAAAGGGCTAAAAGTGTTAAAATGTATCCCAAAATAGTGCCTCATAATGCGGGTAGAGTCCCCTGCCAACTCCCCTTGCATTCCTCCAGACCCAGAAAAAGTCTAAGTCAACTTTTTGGAGAACCATAGAAATGGGTGAAAATGAAAAAATGTATCACAAAATAGTGCCTCATAATGCGGGTAGAGTCCCATCAAACTCCCATTGCATTCCTCCAGACTCAGAAAAAGTCTAAGTCAACTTTTTGGAGAACCATAGAAATGGGTGAAAATGAAAAAATGTATCAGAAAATAGTGCCTCATAATGCGGGTAGAGTCCCCTGCCAACTCCCCTTGCATTCCTCCAGATTAAGAAAAAGTCTAAGTCAACTTTTTGGAGAACCATAGAAATGGGTGAAAATGAAAAAATGTATCAGAAAATAGTGCCTCATAATGCGGGTAGAGTCCCCTGCCAACTCCCCTTGCATTCCTCCAGACTCAGAAAAAGTCTAAGTTAACTTTTTGAAGAACCATAAAAAAGGGCTAAAAGTGTTAAAATGTATCCCAAAATAGTGCCTCATAAGGCAGGTAGAGTCCCATCAAACTCCCCTTGCATTCCTCCAGACTCAGAAAAAGTCTAAGTCAAGTTTTCGGAGAACCAAAGAAATGGGTGAAAATGAACAAATGTATCCCAAAATAGTCCCTCATAATGCGGGTAGAGTCCCCTGCCAACTCCCCTTGCATTCCTCCAGACTCAGAAAAAGTCTAAGTCAAGTTTTCGGAGAACCATAGAAATGGGTGAAAATGAAAAAATGTATCCCAAAATAGTCCCTCATAATGCGGGTAGAGTCCCCTGCCAACTCCCCTTGCATTCCTCCAGATTAAGAAAAAGTCTAAGTCAACTTTTTGGAGAACCATAGAAATGGGTGAAAATGAAAAAATGTATCACAAACTAGTGCCTCATAATGCAGGTAGAGTCCCCTGCCAACTCCCCTTGCATTCCTATAGACTCAGAAAAAGTCTAAGTCAACTTTTTGGAGAACCATAGAAATGGGTGAAAATGAAAAAATGTATCCCAAAATAGTGCCTCATAATGCGGGTAGAGTCCCCTGCCAACTCCCCTTGCATTCCTCCAGATTAAGAAAAAGTCTAAGTCAACTTTTTGGAGAACCATAGAAATGGGAGAAAATGAAAAAATGTATCAGAAAATAGTGCCTCATAATGCGGGTAGAGTCCCCTGCCAACTCCCCTTGCATTCCTCCAAACTCAAAAAAAGTCTAAGTCAACTTTTTGGAGAACCATAGAAATGGGTGAAAATGAATAAATTTATCCCAAAATAGTGCCTCATAATGCGGGTAGAGTCCCCTGCCAACTCCCCTTGCATTCCTCCAAACTCAATAAAAGTCTAAGTCAATTTTTTGGAGAACCATAGAAAATGGGTGAAAATGAAAAATGTATCCCAAAATAGTGCCTCATAATGCGGGTAGAGTTCCATCAAACTCCCATTGCATTCCTCCAGACTCAGAAAAAGTCTAATTGAACTTTTTGGAGAACAATAAAAAAGGGCTAAAAGTGTTAAAATGTATCCCAAAATAATGCCTCATAATGCGAGTAGAGTCCCCTGCCAACTCACCTTGCATTCCTCCAGACTCAGAAAAAGTCTAAGTCAACTTTTTGGAGAACCATAGAAAATGGGTGAAAATGAAAAATGTATCCCAAAATAGTGCCTCATAATGCGGGTAGAGTCCCCTGCCAACTCCCCTTGCATTCCTCCAGATTAAGAAAAAGTCTAAGTCAACTTTTTGGAGAACCCTAGAAATGGGTGAAAATGAAAAAATGTATCAGAAAATAGTGCCTCATAATGCGGGTAGAGTCCCCTGCCAACTCCCCTTGCATTCCTCCAGACTCAGAAAAAGTCTAAGTCAACTTTTTGGAGAACCATAAAAAGGGCTAAAAGTGTTAAAATGTATCCCAAAATAGTGCCTCATAATGCGGGTAGAGTCCCCTGCCAACTCCCCTTGCATTCCTCCAGACCCAGAAAAAGTCTAAGTCAACTTTTTGGAGAACCATAGAAATGGGTGAAAATGAAAAAATGTATCACAAAATAGTGCCTCATAATGCGGGTAGAGTCCCATCAAACTCCCATTGCATTCCTCCAGACTCAGAAAAAGTCTAAGTCAACTTTTTGGAGAACCATAGAAATGGGTGAAAATGAAAAAATGTATCAGAAAATAGTGCCTCATAATGCGGGTAGAGTCCCCTGCCAACTCCCCTTGCATTCCTCCAGATTAAGAAAAAGTCTAAGTCAACTTTTTGGAGAACCATAGAAATGGGTGAAAATGAAAAAATGTATCAGAAAATAGTGCCTCATAATGCGGGTAGAGTCCCCTGCCAACTCCCCTTGCATTCCTCCAGACTCAGAAAAAGTCTAAGTTAACTTTTTGAAGAACCATAAAAAAGGGCTAAAAGTGTTAAAATGTATCCCAAAATAGTGCCTCATAAGGCAGGTAGAGTCCCATCAAACTCCCCTTGCATTCCTCCAGACTCAGAAAAAGTCTAAGTCAAGTTTTCGGAGAACCAAAGAAATGGGTGAAAATGAACAAATGTATCCCAAAATAGTCCCTCATAATGCGGGTAGAGTCCCCTGCCAACTCCCCTTGCATTCCTCCAGACTCAGAAAAAGTCTAAGTCAAGTTTTCGGAGAACCATAGAAATGGGTGAAAATGAAAAAATGTATCCCAAAATAGTCCCTCATAATGCGGGTAGAGTCCCCTGCCAACTCCCCTTGCATTCCTCCAGATTAAGAAAAAGTCTAAGTCAACTTTTTGGAGAACCATAGAAATGGGTGAAAATGAAAAAATGTATCACAAACTAGTGCCTCATAATGCAGGTAGAGTCCCCTGCCAACTCCCCTTGCATTCCTATAGACTCAGAAAAAGTCTAAGTCAACTTTTTGGAGAACCATAGAAATGGGTGAAAATGAAAAAATGTATCCCAAAATAGTGCCTCATAATGCGGGTAGAGTCCCCTGCCAACTCCCCTTGCATTCCTCCAGATTAAGAAAAAGTCTAAGTCAACTTTTTGGAGAACCATAGAAATGGGAGAAAATGAAAAAATGTATCAGAAAATAGTGCCTCATAATGCGGGTAGAGTCCCCTGCCAACTCCCCTTGCATTCCTCCAAACTCAAAAAAAGTCTAAGTCAACTTTTTGGAGAACCATAGAAATGGGTGAAAATGAATACATTTATCCCAAAATAGTGCCTCATAATGCGGGTAGAGTCCCCTGCCAACTCCCCTTGCATTCCTCCAAACTCAATAAAAGTCTAAGTCAATTTTTTGGAGAACCATAGAAAATGGGTGAAAATGAAAAATGTATCCCAAAATAGTGCCTCATAATGCGGGTAGAGTTCCATCAAACTCCCATTGCATTCCTCCAGACTCAGAAAAAGTCTAATTGAACTTTTTGGAGAACAATAAAAAAGGGCTAAAAGTGTTAAAATGTATCCCAAAATAATGCCTCATAATGCGAGTAGAGTCCCCTGCCAACTCACCTTGCATTCCTCCAGACTCAGAAAAAGTCTAAGTCAACTTTTTGGAGAACCATAGAAAATGGGTGAAAATGAAAAATGTATCCCAAAATAGTGACTCATAATGCGGGTAGAGTCCCCTGCCAACTCCCCTTGCATTCCTCCATATTAAGAAAAAGTCTAAGTCAACTTTATGGAGAACCATAGAAATGGGAGAAAATGAAAAAATGTATCAGAAAATAGTGCCTCATAATGCGGGTAGAGTCCCCTGCCAACTCCCCTTGCATTCCTCCAGACTCAGAAAAAGTCTAAGTTAACTTTTTGAAGAACCATAAAAAAGGGCTAAAAGTGTTAAAATGTATCCCAAAATAGTGCCTCATAAGGCAGGTAGAGTCCCATCAAACTCCCCTTGCATTCCTCCAGACTCAGAAAAAGTCTAAGTCAACTTTTTGGAGAACCATAGAAATGGGTGAAAATGAAAAAATGTATCCCAAAATAGTGCCTCATAATGCGGGTAGAGTCCCCTGCCAACTCCCCTTGCATTCCTCCAGATTCAGAAAAATTCTAAGTCAACTTTTTGGAGAACCATAGAAAATGGGTGAAAATGAATAAATGTATCCCAAAATAGTGCCTCATAATCCGGGTAGAGTCCCATCAAACTCCCATTGCATTCCTCCAGACTCAGAAAAAGTCTAAGTCAACTTTTTGGAGAACCATAGAAAATGGGTGAAAATGAAAAATGTATCCCAAAATAGTGCCTCATAATGCGGGTAGAGTCCCCTGCCAACTCCCCTTGCATTCCTCCAGATTAAGAAAAAGTCTAAGTCAACTTTTTGGAGAACCATAGAAATGGGTGAAAATGAAAACATGTATCCCAAAATAGTGCCTCATAATGCGGGTAGAGTCCCCTGCCAACTCCCCTTGCATTCCTCCAGACTCAGAAAAAGTCTAAGTCAACTTTTTGGAGAACCATAAAAAGGGCTAAAAGTGTTAAAATGTATCCCAAAATAGTGCCTCATAATGCGGGTAGAGTCCCCTGCCAACTCCCCTTGCATTCCTCCAGACTCAGAAAAAGTCTAAGTCAACTTTTTGGAGAACCATAAAAAGGGCTAAAAGTGTTAAAATGTATCCCAAAATAGTGCCTCATAATGCGGGTAGAGTCCCCTGCCAACTCCCCTTGCATTCCTCCAGACTCAGAAAAAGTCTAAGTCAACTTTTTGGAGAACCATAGAAATGGGTGAAAATGAAAAAATGTATAAGAAAATAGTGCCTCATAATGCGGGTAGAGTCCCCTGCCAACTCCCCTTGCATTCCTCCAAACTCAAAAAAAGTCTAAGTCAACTTTTTGGAGAACCATAGAAAATGGGTGAAAATGAAAAATGTATCCCAAAATAGTGCCTCATAATGCGGGTAGAGTTCCATCAAACTCCCATTGCATTCCTCCAGACTCAGAAAAAGTCTAAGTCAACTTTTTGGAGAACCATAAAAAAGGGCTAAAAGTGTTAAAATGTATCCCAAAATAATGCCTCATAATGCGGGTAGAGTCCCCTGCCAACTCCCCTTGCATTCCTCCAGACTCAGAAAAAGTCTAAGTCAACTTTTTGGAGAACCATAGAAATGGGTGAAAATGAAAAAATGTATCCCAAAATAGTGCCTCATAATGCGGGTAGAGTCCCCTGCCAACTCCCCTTGCGTTCCTCCAGATTCAGAAAAATTCTAAGTCAACTTTTTGGAGAACCATAGAAAATGGGTGAAAATGAATAAATGTATCCCAAAATAGTGCCTCATAATCCGGGTAGAGTCCCATCAAACTCCCATTGCATTCCTCCAGACTCAGAAAAAGTCTAAGTCAACTTTTTGGAGAACCATAGAAAATGGGTGAAAATGAAAAATGTATCCCAAAATAGTGCCTCATAATGCGGGTAGAGTCCCCTGCCAACTCTCCTTGCATTCCTCCAGATTCAGAAAAAGTCTAAGTCAACTTTTTGGAGAACCATAGAAAATGGGTGAAAATGAATAAATGTATCCCAAAATAGTGCCTCATAATGCGGGTAGAGTCCCCTGCCAACTCCCATTGCATTCCTCCAGACTCAGAAAAAGTCTAAGTCAACTTTTTGGAGAACCATAGAAAATGGGTGAAAATGAAAAATGTATCCCAAAATAGTGCCTCATAATGCGGGTAGAGTCCCCTGCCAACTCCCCTTGCATTCCTCCAGATTAAGAAAAAGTCTAAGTCAACTTTTTGGAGAACCATAGAAATGGGTGAAAATGAAAAAATGTATCCCAAAATAGTGCCTCATAATGCGGGTAGAGTCCCCTGCCAACTCCCCTTGCATTCCTCCAGACTCAGAAAAAGTCTAAGTCAACTTTTTGGAGAACCATAGAAATGGGTGAAAATGAAAAAATGTATCCCAAAATAGTGCCTCATAATGCGGGTAGAGTCCCCTGCCAACTCCCCTTGCATTCCTCCAGATTAAGAAAAAGTCTAAGTCAACTTTTTGGAGAACCATAGAAATGGGAGAAAATGAAAAAATGTATCAGAAAATAGTGCCTCATAATGCGGGTAGAGTCCCCTGCCAACTCCCCTTGCATTCCTCCAAACTCAAAAAAAGTCTAAGTCAACTTTTTGGAGAACCATAGAAATGGGTGAAAATGAATAAATTTATCCCAAAATAGTGCCTCATAATGCGGGTAGAGTCCCCTGCCAACTCCCCTTGCATTCCTCCAAACTCAATAAAAGTCTAAGTCAATTTTTTGGAGAACCATAGAAAATGGGTGAAAATGAAAAATGTATCCCAAAATAGTGCCTCATAATGCGGGTAGAGTTCCATCAAACTCCCATTGCATTCCTCTAGACTCAGAAAAAGTCTAATTGAACTTTTTGGAGAACAATAAAAAAGGGCTAAAAGTGTTAAAATGTATCCCAAAATAATGCCTCATAATGCGAGTAGAGTCCCCTGCCAACTCACCTTGCATTCCTCCAGACTCAGAAAAAGTCTAAGTCAACTTTTTGGAGAACCATAGAAAATGGGTGAAAATGAAAAATGTATCCCAAAATAGTGCCTCATAATGCGGGTAGAGTCCCCTGCCAACTCCCCTTGCATTCCTCCAGATTAAGAAAAAGTCTAAGTCAACTTTTTGGAGAACCCTAGAAATGGGTGAAAATGAAAAAATGTATCAGAAAATAGTGCCTCATAATGCGGGTAGAGTCCCCTGCCAACTCCCCTTGCATTCCTCCAGACTCAGAAAAAGTCTAAGTCAACTTTTTGGAGAACCATAAAAATGGGTGAAAATGAAAAATGTATCCCAAAATAGTGCCTCATAATGCGTGTAGAGTCCCCTGCCAACTCCCCTTGCATTCCTCCAGATTCAGAAAAAGTCTAAGTCAAATGTTTGGAGAACCATAGAAAATGGATGAAAATGAATAAATGTATCCCAAAATAGTGCCTCATAATGCGGGTAGAGTCCCCTGCCAACTCCCCTTGCATTCCTCCAGACTCAGAAAAAGTCTAAGTCAGCTTTTTGGAGAACCATAGAAAATGGGTGAAAATGAAAAAATGTATCCCAAAATAGTGCCTCATAATGCGGATAGAGTCCCCTGCCAACTCCTCTTGCATTCCTCCAGACTCAGAAAAAGTCTAAGTCAACTTTTTGGAGAACCTTAGAAAATGGGTGAAAATGAAAAAATGTATCCCAAAATAGTGCCTCATAATGCGGGTAGAGTCTCCTGCCAACTCCCCTTGCATTCCTCCAGACTCAAAAAAAGTTAAAGTCAACTTTTTGGAGAACCATAGAAATGGGTGAAAATGAAAAAATGTATCCCAAAATAGTGCCTCATAAGGCAGGTAGAGTCCCATCAAACTCCCCTTGCATTCCTCCAGACTCAGAAAAAGTCGAAGTCAACTTTTTGGAGAGCCATAGAAATGGGTGAAAATGAACAAATGTATCCCAAAATAGTGCCTCATAATGCGGGTAGAGTCCCCTGCCAACTCCCCTTGCATTCCTCCAGATTCAGAAAAATTCTAAGTCAACTTTTTGGAGAACCATAGAAAATGGGTGAAAATGAATAAATGTATCCCAAAATAGTGCCTCATAATGCGGGTAGAGTCCCATCAAACTCCCATTGCATTCCTCCAGACTCAGAAAAAGTCTAAGTCAACTTTTTGGAGAACCATAGAAAATGGGTGAAAATGAAATATTTATCCCAAAATAGTGCCTCATAATGCGGGTAGAGTCCCCTGCCAACTCCCCTTGCATTCCTCCAGATTAAGAAAAAGTCTAAGTCAACTTTTTGGAGAACCATAGAAATGGGTGAAAATGAAAAAATGTATCAGAAAATAGTGCCTCATAATGCGGGTAGAGTCCCCTGCCAACTCCCCTTGCATTCCTCCAGACTCAGAAAAAGTCTAAGTTAACTTTTTGAAGAACCATAAAAAAGGGCTAAAAGTGTTAAAATGTATCCCAAAATAGTGCCTCATAAGGCAGGTAGAGTCCCATCAAACTCCCCTTGCATTCCTCCAGACTCAGAAAAAGTATAAGTCAACTTTTTGGAGAACCATAAAAAGGGCTAAAAGTGTTAAAATGTATCCCAAAATAGTGCCTCATAATGCGGGTAGAGTCCCCTGCCAACTCCCCTTGCATTCCTCCAGACCCAGAAAAAGTCTAAGTCAACTTTTTGGAGAACCATAGAAAATGGGTGAAAATGAAGAAATGTATCCCAAAATAGTGCCTCATAATGCGGTTAGAGTCCCCTGCCAACTCCCCTTGCATTCCTCCAGACTCAGAAAAAGTCTAAGTCAAGTTTTCGGAGAACCAAAGAAATGGGTGAAAATGAAAAATGTATCCCAAAATAGTGCCTCATAATGCGGGTAGAGTCCCCTGCCAACTCCCCTTGCATTCCTCCAGATTAAGAAAAAGTCTAAGTCAACTTTTTGGAGAACCATAGAAATGGGTGAAAATGAAAAAATGTATCACAAAATAGTGCCTCATAATGCGGGTAGAGTCCCATCAAACTCCCATTGCATTCCTCCAGACTCAGAAAAAGTCTAAGTCAACTTTTTGGAGAACCATAGAAAATGGGTGAAAATGAAAAATGTATCAGAAAATAGTGCCTCATAATCCGGGTAGAGTCCCCTGCCAACTCCCCTTGCATTCCTCCAGACTCAGAAAAAGTCTAAGTTAACTTTTTGAAGAACCATAAAAAAGGGCTAAAAGTGTTAAAATGTATCCCAAAATAGTGCCTCATAAGGCAGGTAGAGTCCCATCAAACTCCCCTTGCATTCCTCCAGACTCAGAAAAAGTCTAAGTCAACTTTTTGGAGAACCATAGAAAATGGGTGAAAATGAAGAAATGTATCCCAAAATAGTGCCTCATAATGCGGTTAGAGTCCCCTGCCAACTCCCCTTGCATTCCTCCAGACTCAGAAAAAGTCTAAGTCAAGTTTTCGGAGAACCAAAGAAATGGGTGAAAATGAAAAAATGTATCCCAAAATAGTCCCTCATAATGCGGGTAGAGTCCCCTGCCAACTCCCCTTGCATTCCTCCAGACTCAGAAAAAGTCTAAGTCAAGTTTTCGGAGAACCATAGAAATGGGTGAAAATGAAAAAATGTATCCCAAAATAGTCCCTCATAATGCGGGTAGAGTCCCCTGCCAACTCCCCTTGCATTCCTCCAGATTAAGAAAAAGTCTAAGTCAACTTTTTGGAGAACCATAGAAATGGGTGAAAATGAAAAAATGTATCCCAAAATAATGCCTCATAATGCGGGTAGAGTCCCATCAAACTCCCATTGCATTCCTCCAGACTCAGAAAAAGTCTAAGTCAACTTTTTGGAGAACCATAGAAAATGGGTGAAAATGAAAAATGTATCCCAAAATAGTGCCTCATAATGCGGGTAGAGTCCCCTGCCAACTCCCCTTGCATTCCTCCAGATTAAGAAAAAGTCTAAGTCAACTTTTTGGAGAACCATAGAAATGGGTGAAAATGAAAAAATGTATCACAAAATAGTGCCTCATAATGCGGGTAGAGTCCCATCAAACTCCCATTGCATTCCTCCAGACTCAGAAAAAGTCTAAGTCAACTTTTTGGAGAACCATAGAAAATGGGTGAAAATGAAAAATGTATCAGAAAATAGTGCCTCATAATGCGGGTAGAGTCCCCTGCCAACTCCCCTTGCATTCCTCCAGACTCAGAAAAAGTCTAAGTCAACTTTTTGGAGAACCATAAAAAATGGGTGAAAATGAAAAATGTATCCCAAAATAGTGCCTCATAATGCGGGTAGAGTCCCATCAAACTCCCATTGCATTCCTCCAGACTCAGAAAAAGTCTAAGTCAACTTTTTGGAGAACCATAGAAAATGGGTGAAAATGAAAAATGTATCCCAAAATAGTGCCTCATAATGCGGGTAGAGTCCCCTGCCAACTCCCCTTGCATTCCTCCAGATTAAGAAAAAGTCTAAGTCAACTTTTTGGAGAACCCTAGAAATGGGTGAAAATGAAAAAATGTATCAGAAAATAGTGCCTCATAATGCGGGTAGAGTCCCCTGCCAACTCCCCTTGCATTCCTCCAGACTCAGAAAAAGTCTAAGTCAACTTTTTGGAGAACCATAAAAAGGGCTAAAAGTGTTAAAATGTATCCCAAAATAGTGCCTCATAATGCGGGTAGAGTCCCCTGCCAACTCCCCTTGCATTCCTCCAGACCCAGAAAAAGTCTAAGTCAACTTTTTGGAGAACCATAGAAATGGGTGAAAATGAAAAAATGTATCACAAAATAGTGCCTCATAATGCGGGTAGAGTCCCATCAAACTCCCATTGCATTCCTCCAGACTCAGAACAAGTCTAAGTCAACTTTTTGGAGAACCATAGAAATGGGTGAAAATGAAAAATGTATCCCAAAATAGTGCCTCATCATGCGGGTAGAGTCCCCTGCCAACTCCCCTTGCATTCCTCCAGACTCAGAAAAAGTCTAAGTCAACTTTTTGGAGAACCATAAAAAGGGCTAAAAGTGTTAAAATGTATCCCAAAATAGTGCCTCATAATGCGGGTAGAGTCCCCTGCCAACTCCCCTTGCATTCCTCCAGACCCAGAAAAAGTCTAAGTCAACTTTTTGGAGAACCATAGAAATGGGTGAAAATGAAAAAATGTATCACAAAATAGTGCCTCATAATGCGGGTAGAGTCCCATCAAACTCCCATTGCATTCCTCCAGACTCAGAAAAAGTCTAAGTCAACTTTTTGGAGAACCATAGAAATGGGTGAAAATGAAAAAATGTATCAGAAAATAGTGCCTCATAATGCGGGTAGAGTCCCCTGCCAACTCCCCTTGCATTCCTCCAGATTAAGAAAAAGTCTAAGTCAACTTTTTGGAGAACCATAGAAATGGGTGAAAATGAAAAAATGTATCAGAAAATAGTGCCTCATAATGCGGGTAGAGTCCCCTGCCAACTCCCCTTGCATTCCTCCAGACTCAGAAAAAGTCTAAGTTAACTTTTTGAAGAACCATAAAAAAGGGCTAAAAGTGTTAAAATGTATCCCAAAATAGTGCCTCATAAGGCAGGTAGAGTCCCATCAAACTCCCCTTGCATTCCTCCAGACTCAGAAAAAGTCTAAGTCAAGTTTTCGGAGAACCAAAGAAATGGGTGAAAATGAACAAATGTATCCCAAAATAGTCCCTCATAATGCGGGTAGAGTCCCCTGCCAACTCCCCTTGCATTCCTCCAGACTCAGAAAAAGTCTAAGTCAAGTTTTCGGAGAACCATAGAAATGGGTGAAAATGAAAAAATGTATCCCAAAATAGTCCCTCATAATGCGGGTAGAGTCCCCTGCCAACTCCCCTTGCATTCCTCCAGATTAAGAAAAAGTCTAAGTCAACTTTTTGGAGAACCATAGAAATGGGTGAAATGAAAAAATGTATCACAAACTAGTGCCTCATAATGCAGGTAGAGTCCCCTGCCAACTCCCCTTGCATTCCTATAGACTCAGAAAAAGTCTAAGTCAACTTTTTGGAGAACCATAGAAATGGGTGAAAATGAAAAAATGTATCCCAAAATAGTGCCTCATAATGCGGGTAGAGTCCCCTGCCAACTCCCCTTGCATTCCTCCAGATTAAGAAAAAGTCTAAGTCAACTTTTTGGAGAACCATAGAAATGGGAGAAAATGAAAAAATGTATCAGAAAATAGTGCCTCATAATGCGGGTAGAGTCCCCTGCCAACTCCCCTTGCATTCCTCCAAACTCAAAAAAAGTCTAAGTCAACTTTTTGGAGAACCATAGAAATGGGTGAAAATGAATAAATTTATCCCAAAATAGTGCCTCATAATGCGGGTAGAGTCCCCTGCCAACTCCCCTTGCATTCCTCCAAACTCAATAAAAGTCTAAGTCAATTTTTTGGAGAACCATAGAAAATGGGTGAAAATGAAAAATGTATCCCAAAATAGTGCCTCATAATGCGGGTAGAGTTCCATCAAACTCCCATTGCATTCCTCCAGACTCAGAAAAAGTCTAATTGAACTTTTTGGAGAACAATAAAAAAGGGCTAAAAGTGTTAAAATGTATCCCAAAATAATGCCTCATAATGCGAGTAGAGTCCCCTGCCAACTCACCTTGCATTCCTCCAGACTCAGAAAAAGTCTAAGTCAACTTTTTGGAGAACCATAGAAAATGGGTGAAAATGAAAAATGTATCCCAAAATAGTGCCTCATAATGCGGGTAGAGTCCCCTGCCAACTCCCCTTGCATTCCTCCAGATTAAGAAAAAGTCTAAGTCAACTTTTTGGAGAACCCTAGAAATGGGTGAAAATGAAAAAATGTATCAGAAAATAGTGCCTCATAATGCGGGTAGAGTCCCCTGCCAACTCCCCTTGCATTCCTCCA